>NW_017099035.1:0-15552 GCF_001412225.1 Nicrophorus vespilloides
AGATGTGTAGCTCTATTCACCATAATGAAATGCAGTTTAGCAGCTTTTAGACCGGCTAAGTTTACATACGGACGTCATTTTAATAATCGAAATGAATGATTTATTCGATTTTGTTTTCTCGTTTTATTTATCGTTTGTTGTTGGTTAATTAATGGCATTGCAGCATACGTCCCTGTTTTCCACTTCTATTTCTTATTGTGGTGCCATACGTATGGATTGTTTATGGCAACAATTACGGACCTTAAGGCCACCTCCTATATTTTCCACAGCCGATACACTTCTTCTTCTTATTCCTCTTTTCATCTTCTTCTACCACTACCACTTCCACTCCATCCTTCTTCATAGACTTCATAACAGTTTTGTTATGCTCTCCGCATATCATTTACCTTTGCTCCGCAGAGCCCTTCCACCCCCCAAGCGAGCGATGACTGATGGATGTTACGCCACTGGTAGTCACGTATCTACGGGAATTAAAAATTCCCAGCAACACGTCATAGCAATAAAATAAAACCCACACCCTCATATCGGACTTGTATTGTGTAAGCAATGAATGTTTAAGCTGAAGTATCGGTCCATTTAGTTTAATGGCGAGAAGGAGGCAAAGGGCGGCGAAACTTTCCTCTTTATAGCATCGCTCCAGTTGTATTCTTTCCTTCCTCTTCCACTTCACGTTCAGTTATTTATTTATTTCTCTTTCTTTCTTTCTTCCTTCAGTTCCTCGCCCTTTTGTTTCTAGCGCAAATGCACAAATCTTCTGCTAAATTCAACGCTTATTTATCGATCCCATCCTTCCCTTCTGCATCTGACACTTACATCATTTCAATCGCTTTAAGGGTAACAACTTAACTGTACACACAATTGTTACATATTTTTTTTTATTCTTTCAATCGAAAAATCACGTAGGCCAAAGAAAATACGAGCCACATATCTACGCGTTTTTTTTTTGTTTTGTTTCCACATTCACAAATTCAACCCAGTGAAAATCACTACTTACATAAAAGTGCAATAATTAATTTAAAACTTTCAGTTTATTTAATTTAGATTAAATTTTATAATTAATTTCAATATTTATAAAAAAATATATTTATCTGTCCTTGCATTAAAAATCGATTTTAAGTAAAATATACGTATTATATTAATACTGTATTAGCTTTTAAGTGATGTTGAAAGATATTCCATAGACGTTGAACTGCTGTTACAACATTAACCCTCCTATGTAAACTGACCTAAAGCTATCTCCAAGCGCTTTGTAACACTAGTACGATAATACGAGTGGTTTACATAAAGTTTAATGAAATTGACAGATTGTTCACATCTTGCAATACCGTTAATCTCAATGTAAACGTTGCGTTAAAAAGATTTCCACTGGGTTAACGCGATTTGCAACTATATACGGCTGACAATGTGAGGAATTGGAATAAAATAAAAATAAAAGAAATAATAATAAATAATTAGATAGAATCAACTAACCTGTATTTCATGGAGGAGTTCTTGCTCGTCCAGAAGAACGATTTTGCAGTGGATGGAGCGAGGCTTCGAGCAGAAGCACTCCATGTCGATGGGATTTTCTTCTATTCTCTGCCACCCTGAAACGATACAAATTTCGAAATTTGAAAAAAAAGAAAATGAAATAATAATTTAATTTGATTTATTGAAACGCAATCATATGAATATTTATTACAAATATTTATTTTGGTCGAACACAACGAATTGATTACAAAATAAATAATAAAAATCTAGAATAAACGAATATGATAAATAAATAATATAGATATGTTGTGTATACAATAGAGATGGTTACGAACATCGGAGCTAATAATTGGCAATAAAGTATTGAAACTAATGGAGTTGTATTAAGTTACATGATATACCGTACATGGCTTTTATTCCATCTCATTTAATTTGCTCTCGAGTATTATAAAGTTAATGAAGCAGTGGACATCCTGACACCAGATAACCGCATCTAGACGTGAGGAAATACTCCTCATTTGAATATCGCCGACAAATTATTGCTCTTCTTTTCGCGCGGCTTTCAGTTCATTATGCCATTCATTCGAAATGAATGGAGAAAAATATATGAAGAGAGATGAGCAATGGATACTTTTTTTCACAAACTATTATCGTGTCCTAGGGACAGAATTCTGGACACAGTTGAATATTGTCTGGTGTTGTCGTTGTGGAATCTCAATAGTTCGGAATTTTATGAAATTCGTTTGGTTTTACATAACATTATTTGTTACTTGATCTTCTGCTCAGACTATGTTCGTCTTAGGTTTTTATGTTCATCATATTAAGGTTTTACTGAGACTTTATTAGTCTTTAAATCTTTTACTGAGACTGATTCTAAATACTTATTCTACTTACAAAGTTAATTCTTATTAATACGGAGTAGGAGTTGGGTTTGTATATATTTTGTTGTTTGTTATAAGACCGGGACAAAATCCTATACATTTGTTTATATGAAAAAGATGATCGATTACGATTGTACGTATAATGATCATTATGTGTTTATAATAAAGACTTGAATTTGGAGTAAAGGTATAGGAGTATCGATGTTTAAGCTTTGTTTATATTAAAGTGTATCGAACTGGGATCACGGTAGATGTTCTATTATGCTGATATATATATGTTTATATAATAATGCGACTAAGAGACGGCGTGGATGTATCTAGTTTATTAATACACTATATTAATAATAACACTTATAATAATAATGGTTGGACACAACACTATAATTTTTTTACTTTTTTGGTGATTTTCACTGAAAATATAATAGATTAAATAGATTGGAAAGATGCATATGAAAGGTTAGCTTGTGTTTCTTATTAACTATAATAGATTCATTTATTGCTGTAATGCGTGTTCAAATAGTGTTAAATCCGCCACTGGGTGTACGTACGACAGATCTGTTCTGGCATTTTGATGCAACACAGTGCATCATCTCCAAGCCCTACGCAACTATCAATTTATTTTCAATTAGAGTCGTTTATAAATTCCTCGGCAAAACGTGGATCAACCACTATATTTACACCGCGACCAAATCAACCAAAATAATCACTTAATACAGTGTGCAAGCTATGGAATCTATATTACATGTTTTATACACCTTTTTACACCACACACACAAACATCATTTTTCCCATGGCTAAGCTCATCCGCCCCTAGAGAGAAACAATCCCTATATTAACATACGTATTTTTGTTGTTGCATAAGTTATTTTTTCAATTACGCAACGGCATAAATAAATACGCACACGATATTGTTATTATGATTTATATATATTTTATTACATTGACCATAAAACGAAATTGTATTAATTTCAATACGGTTTTGCTTTTTTTTTACATTTCAATATTATTATTTATAAATAATATATTTGCACGCGCGACTACGTTTATTATGGAGCCCCAATATTTTATGAGCCTCCAATTATTTAGCAGTCATTCCGCGTTACGCAAGCCCTCGTTTCATTCACTTTTGCGGATCTCGACCTTAATCTCTTCAGGTGGGCGCACGCTGACCACTTTGGTGTAGCAATCAAAAACAATGGGCAATATCGTAAAATTGTATAATAATCGAAGCAATAGTTCTCAAAAAGTTAAATTACTCATTGAATATGTATTTCATAGTTAGTATTATTATCTAACAATTGCTAGGAAATGATCTTTACATTTTGTTATGTATAAAACTCGTATCATATCTAAATAAAAAATTGATTGATTGATGAAACTAATGTAATTAATTAGTTAGTTAAATATATTTAGTGAATTATAATGGACAGCGCTGAAATTGAATAGATTTTGACTAATAGATCGAAAAATAATTAGGATTAGGGTTAATTATTTGGGAATACGCAAAACGTAATCATGGAATCAAATGATAATTAACAAGCACCAAATACCGAATGGAGCGTGTAATAATCTATTGCTTTTATTGGATATATATGTGATGTACATTTCGGTATGAAACGTATGGATAATTAGTGTTGTTTCATCCGGGAATATGGTTTGATTCATAAAATTGTATGTTAGTATAATGAACAAATTAGTCTTGTATTGTTATTGGTCGTTGGGGTTCGTCGCTGGACTTAACGTTGATATCTCCGCGACGTTTTCACTGATTTCCTTTCTTTTTGTGACTCCAAATTCAATATCCGTGAGAGGATATGGAACGTGGATAGGGAGAAATGTATATGGCTTCGAAATTGGCAATTTTAATGCAATCCGCTGATGCTAGATGAACCTTATTCAGAAGTAGTGAGAGAGAGAGAGAGAGCTTTAAAACGCGCGGGAGGAGGAAAATTTGATCAAAAACGATTTCGTCTCGAAGCGACTGTTTACCGGTGTAATGAAGGTACAGCAAGCGCTGAAAACTTTGTGATGCCTTAATTAATATTATCGAGAGCGGAAAGTGCAGATAGTGAGTTCTAAGAGGAAAATACACCTCCATTATGCGGCAGCCGTGTAATTTACGAAACGCAGCTTATAAAAGCGAAATGATGATCTTAGTTTATTTGCAATACGCAGTGATGAAAACATTTGAGAAGTCGGACGAGTCTGACCAAGTGACAGAGCGAGAGGATGCATTGAGATAGGATAGTGTAGGGATGGGACGGACGGAGACGAGGATGAGGCTGAGCACGTCCGTACTTAACGGCGGATCAAAACAGCCGGAGCCCTAAACTCCTATTCAGAGCATTTATCTGCATGCACGCATAGAAGGCAATTATAAAATTCCCCGATAATAGGAGATAAATATGTTTATCACTGCCTTCAGCTCGATCTCGCCGATTACCTTTACTTTTACCATAAACCAGAATAATTCCATGTAATTTTGCCATGTTTTAACGTATTCCCGATAAATATTCAAAATGCAATTTTCAGATTATTACACGTAGCACGAAAAATTACCCCATCTCGCAGTTATCATTCGTCATTTTCATAAATTTTACACATGCAGACTGCTTTACAATTTACATAAATATAATGACATTTTATATACTAAGTGCTTAAAATTTGAAATATTTTATATAAAACTAAAACTAGCTTTATAAAATTTCTTAAAATTAATAAAATCAACAGAATTCTTAGTTATTTTTAATTACAAGTTAATTATAAATAATTTATCTGAAAAATCTCGATAAGCGCAATATTATTATACAGTAGAAGGAATTGCTTTAGTTATTTCCACAAATATCAAATAACTCGCTTTGGTAAAGCAATAAATTTCTATTGAACGTTGAATTAAATGTATTAGTTTTATTATAATAATTGTTGAAAAAAAAAAATTAAATTGAGTCCATTAAGGAAATGCAAATGTTCTGTTATTGCGAGGAAGATCGTTACGATCTATTTAAAGAAATCAATAGGCAATAATTGTGATTTATCTGCTGAACTTCGCTGTTTAGCAGTCTGAAGCACATTTTATTGGCATCGGAACGGCCATTCCTGTAAATGGGCTGATGCTGAAATTATACACGAAATACAATATATCCTTCCATACATTCGATGCACGCGACATGCCGTTCCGTCTGGGCAGAAAGGAAACGATGACGCAACGCATCCTTAAAGGTTGACCCGACCTGAACGGGATACTTTTACTTCGGCCGTCCTTAATCTAAGAATGGGCAATTTTTAATTAAACTGACTGTCGAAATTATTGACTCGACTCGAATGAAGGAACGTTACGAAATGTTCGTCCTCGTGCTGTGCTATGTGCTCTTTGCTTTCTGCTTTCTGCTCTCCATCTCCATCTCCTTCTCCATGTCGCTGTTGTTTTTAATGGAACTTAGATGAATTCGAGATTCGAAAGCAATTAGGGCCGTCGTTTAATTAAATATTCGAGCGGAAATTGAAGAAAACTCGCGATTAGATCAATGCCCGTTTAGCATACAAATTGAAACGGGAACGGTTTTTCCCGATTGACTCGCCTCTTGCTATTAGCGTCGTTGTCTACCTGGGCGGAAGGACAACACGATGCGTCGCGGCGCACGCCCACGTCTGGACGCTTTGGTCCATTACGTTTTGGCATATGCGACATATAAATCATGGCTGTTGTAAGCGCCGCGTCGAATGGGATCAAAAACATTTCGGCGCATAACTCCTCATTTCCACGTCGGCTTTTATCATAAATCCCACAGGCTGCACAAGGAAAAACATTTTCTCGCATTCGACGCCCCACATATCAATTAAGCCGGACTTCAAATATCCCAGACCATGTTTTCAGGCTTCAGACTTCCAAACACACACGCGACGTACAGCTGTTAATTAATTATTTAACTCGCTGCAGCAACGCATTCACATTTGTAAGGAATTCCTCCTATTTCACAACTATTTATTTAATTCAACTTTATTACCCAACAAACATTTTGCTTAATTAATCAAATACTGAAAAACAACAACACTCATAATTAAATGTTTTGTAACATTATTAAGTAAAGTTTATACATTTTTACTAGTTTAGAAACATCTGCTTTTATCAACATGAAACTGACAACTAAATCAATTGTAGAACTTTGAAATATTAGGGGAAACCCCTAAGTATATGTATACATGTAGTTTCTATAAATTCCGCCTGAAGTTACGCATTACGAGAGTTTCCTTCCCCCAATTTTCAAACCTTGTTCGCTAAGTATGTGTTATAGAAGGGTTGTCTTAATATAGTATAAGTCTATTTACAAACCATCTGTAACAATAGTTTTCTTAAGAATTCATACACAAAAATCAAAATTTATATCTTTTAATTTATTATATTCCACATTATTTATTGATTATTTTTATACATAATTATACTGTAACATTATTTTATTTAATAAATTTGAAAAATGATTTTATTTAATTATTTTACAAATTGTGTTGTAATTAATTAATAAAATTTATTATATCGATTTTGTTGGATTTTATTGCAAAATTAATGTTAAAATAATTTAATTTTAATATTATTGCAAATTAATATTGTTCTCTCGCTTGATTGCAACTAATTAATTAATGATTTAATATTGCAAATAATAAAATTAAAAAATACGTTTATTACAAATATTAATGATGAAATCAACTTTAATTAAATATGCTTTTAGTTAATTGAATTGTAGAAATAAACCTTTTATTGAAATATTGAATGAAACTTTAATAACCAAACAAAAACAAACGTGTATGGTTTCGCGCGAAGAAATAATATAATAGATTACAAGCGACACAGATGTAGGTTGTAATGGTGGGATGTGAGAGCGGATGTGTAAAGGTTACATCTTAAGTTAATAAACTCAAGAGCGGTTAATAAACAGAATGCATCTTAGATCGGCGACAGCAAAAGCACGAGGGGAATAATGATAATAATAATAATAATAAGGATGATGGTAATAGCAGTAAGAAGAGCGGCAACAAGACGAGAAGGAAGAAAATGCGAAGCGGATGCGCTTTGAGGAAATGCGTAATGACGGATTATAAAAACGAAGTCGTTAAACTGCTCTTGTAAACCTGTAACCCGGTGCCGTTTCATTCTCACTCCTCATCCAACAACAAGAAACGAATTCTATATAGAGTGAGGAAAGAGGAGATGCCAAGTAGAGAGTGCAAAGGAGACGCAGCGAGTAAACAAAAACGAAAGAAAGAAGGAGGATGAAGGAGAAAAAATAATAAAAGAAGCAAGGAGAAGAGAATAAAAAGGAGACGAAGTCCCCTCGGTCTCGGGTCACTGGTTTTGTACTCTTCCGCATACGCGACGCGGCTACGGCAAGAGATGCCAATTTTCGAATCTGCCATTTTATACAAATTTAATCGCCAATTATATAAAGCATATCCTAAGCGAAGGCTGTACCAAACAAGCAAACAAGGTAAAGGGTGCGTTTTCTTGTAAACCTTACACCTTGTATCCTCCTCTTACAGAATCCTTAACAAGCAACTTTTCCATAATAAAGCATTCATTTTACATAACGTAAGCTCCTTACAAAGTCCACCCACTCCATTTTCTTTTTGTTTGTTTATTTTTTTTTTCAGTATCATTTTCATAAAGCGGATGCATTACGCCCATCGCTTTCCTTTCGTCCCTCTCGATCCTCACTTCGCTTCTTCAGCTTCGTTCGTAATTCGCAAAACGAAAGTCATTTTCCCCATAAGTGGACTAATTCCCTTCACGGTAACCCTACTTGTACACGACCACGGATTACGCAAGTTTTATTCCTCTGCTCTTCTAGTTTATGCATTCGCTTCCATTTTTTTCCTGCCCCCATAAGTGGTCTAATACCCTTCAGTTTAATCCGACGTTGCAAATAATAAAAATATATACACATACTAACAAACAGAGCAGAGAAGACAAGACAAGAATAAGAAGAGAGGATGGGGAAAAAAAGGAGAGAAGGAAAACCGCGCGCACACGATAAACGGATTACGTAAGTTTTTCATTCGCGCGTGCGGCTGCTGCAAGAGGCTTATGGTTTTATACGTAACGTACCGTAAAATATTACGTTTTCGAATCAAAAACGCGAAGACAAATAAATACGGAGAGAGAGTGGAAAAAAAATGATGGAACGAGGAATCCCAGGAAAGAAGATTTACGCCGAGCTTTTCAATCATGCCGACTTCGCGAGATGAAACATTTCGTCGGGTGGAGGGAGATGAAAAAAAAATAAAAGTGAGAGAGGAAAAAAAAAAGAAACGAAAAATAATGGAGAGGAGAAAGAAGTGTAAACGGTTTTAACGTAAGTTTTCATTCATGAGCTTACGGTGAATCTATACTGTAAATTATTTCAAAAGTTTCCGGAGACTGCAAAACAACGAAAACAGCAAACCGTTCAAAACTTACATACATACGTTTACATTCAGAGTGTATATGCATGAATATATAGACAAGTTTTATCGTCACGTCCTTTTACAATGCAGTTCATTTTTCCCTTGCAAATCCCCTCAGTATTACAATTTTAAGCAGATTTTCATCATCTACCTTTACGCTTCATCATAATCTATTCACAGCTCTTTTAAAATTCGAATAGCATTATATAAACGCCTTTTAGTTACAAATACCTGAAAATTTGTTAATCTTATCCTTAATATATAAAAAAAATAAATCATCTTATTTTCATTATTCGATTCATTATTACTACTAATTTAATTATGGTATTTATTAATATAAGAAGAAACAGTATTTCAAGCCTTTGGTAAATGCAAGAACAAGAATTCCACTATTCGATCTAGAGATTTCTCTAAGCTCCGACGGACACAATTTCACCATTAAAAGTCAAGTGGAAGTAGAATAAAAAAAATGATGATATAATCTCGGTTAGCAAGAAGAGCAATTCATATATAATGGTACAACGAATTGAAAAAGTAACATCTTATAACCGGGGGGCATGCAGATATTTCATGAAATAAGTCTTAATTGATTCGAAGGAAATTGGATTTACTGCTCGTTCCTTTTGGCGCACTTCTGAGCAACCTCTGAAATAATAAGGCGTGCAGGATTGCGGTAATTGCGCGTTTTAATATTAAGATCGTAATCGAATGTACGTTGCGTTACGTTACGTTCCGTTCCGGTTAAGTCGATCGAATCAGGGATTCCCCTGATTCCAATTCGGAGCAATGCCTCCTCTGCACTAATTGAGCAGAGAACCCACGCACACGCCATATCCTTCCTTCTATACCGCAGACGACACCCCAGACGATTTTCGCTTTCGTTAATTAGCCGTTACACATCGATTCGTCTTTAATTACGCAACACACGCATAAATCTGCGACTTGTTTCCATAGCGATATCCCCCACTTGATTGTGTGCAGTTTTTCAATTTGATTAACATCCACTTTTTGATTTCGTTTATTTTTTGTTGAAATATTTAATTAATAATTAACGAGATTGATTGTCTGGGTGGGTCCCGAATTGCAATTAATTCTGTCGTCATTAGAAGCTCCAAATTGCTATCCGTCCTGCTGGGGTCGGAAAACAAAACAAAACAAACAAAAAACTAAGGATAAAGGAATATGCTGTAGTCCTTTGAGGAACGTTTTTTTTTTGTGTTGTTTTCTCTTTGGCTGTCCTATTCAGATTGGGGTTTCATTTGCAAAAGTGGTCGCCGCAGCCTCCTGAATTACCGGCATCATAACGAACGGTTAAAATTTCTAGATTAGGCATCTAATCGCATTGCGGAATAATCTTCCTGCCGTTGACAGCCTCTCATGGGGAATCCCCCCCTTTTACATTCGAAGACTGTATACTTCCGCGTAGGTTTGTAACCTTATTACAAACCACCCCCTGAAACGTCGTTCGCACTTCACATCCACCTTCTTCGTATTTTTTTCTTCTACTTTTCCAACCCTCCCTCACACACTCCACCCTTTCTTAAAACGCAAAATCTAATTTGAATTTTTGATATCCTATTATTCAGCTTGAAAACCTTTTCAATTAACTTCATTTTCGTTACGAGTTTACAAACTGCTTCAGACTTTTCCGGTCGCCCTTTTCTGCTGTTGTCTGCGTACGATTATTCATTTACTTTTCTCTCAATTTTATTTTATTTTTCACTCGCATATCTGTCTGTACCGAATATTTGATATATATATTGAAATTTCCTGGATAATTCATCTGCCGTTGACAGCCCTTTGATTGCTTCATTTTTGATACTAAATATGTCTGTTAATTTCGTAATAACATGTGTATTTATTAAATTTCGAACGTCCGCACAAAGGGTTGTTTATACGTTATGTAAAATAATTAATATTCTTCTTGACCGGTTTCATTTTATATACATTACTTGTCATATGCAAGTATAAAACATTAAATAATAGGATAGAAAAAAAAAATACAAAATAGAGAAGGTACAATAACGATTTCAGGATTTGTCTGCTAATAATTCATGTGTTTCCATGTAAAAAAATAAAGTGCAGAAAAAAAGATTAATGTAAAACCATTATTGTAGTCGCATTACGGCAAGCCCTAATGAATTTAATTTACAAGAAAGAAAGCAAAACAAAAGCCCTTCGTCTGCGTTGTTTTGCGACGCTTATTATTATTATTCCATACTTTTAATTCAGCTCTGCGAGCGTTCCGTGCACAAATGCAAATGCGAGCGGCGCGAATTTGAATATGATTTTCATTTGCAATTAATTAGAATAAAATATGTTTCGGAAACGGAACGCAATTAGTCCAATTTGAGCTCGGCCGTCCCACGCGCAGCTACCATTAATAATGGAACAATGTTTTGCGTTCCATTGCTGCGTGTCCTTTATCCTTTTAATAGGCGTTAATAAAATTTGCAAAGAGAGAAGAAGAAAATAAAAATAAATAAAAGGATCGAGTGTAGCCTGAGATTAAGGCAATTAAATGAGCAATCAATCCCTGGAGCCTTGAGACGATCATCATCATCATTTTTGTTGTCGTTGTCCCTTCGCGTCTCAGGAGGCACATAAAATCGCTGTTTACTACCAGCCCGACCCATTGTTTGGCACCACGTCCTATGACTGTTTACTTTCCCTTTACTACCGACTGTAAATAATCCTTTTTAATTGGTCCCATTTTAATTGTTTATGCAAAACGAAATGTTGACAGCAAATATTACGAGCTGCGTCAACCCCCAAGTATAAGGATTAACTTTTCCAGTGCGGTTTCAATGTAAACACGGTGTGTGCAACAATTTCGTCCGTGTCATTGGGGCTTGCGTAATGAGCCTCCTCGTAAAGTGGCTTTCTTGCAACCACCCCGAGTGTTTGCACGATCTTTTATTTATTCCCTTCTTCTTCTCCTTTTTTTTTGCTACTCTACTCCTCTTCTTTCACTTCAAATATTTAACATCGGTTTCGCTTTAAGGAATCTCTCACTTCTTTGATACGGATGTTAACGAAGATGAACGGTTTCGGACGAGAGGCTGCGTCACCGACCGACCTTAACCGACCTCAACGCGACCTGCTTTCCACGTGCTCGATGGTTTGCTATGTATACGAAATGAGATCAGAAAAGTAGTTTATTCATTGAAAATTTACAAATTCATTTTATGACAGCAGCCGGAAGCTTAACGACGCCTCAGAGACACCGTCCCAATTCCAAAACCTCTCTTCTCTTTATATAACAAAACAATATATATTTTTTTCGCTCTTCATTCAATATTTATCAAGATTTTATTTCAGTTACAATCCTAGCTTTAACATCAAGTAAAATGAAATATTACTAAGCAGAGATCATTATGAATAAATGTAACATATAGTGTATACATACCACTATGAAAATGTTTTCTTTTTTTCATTCATATTTTTTTTTTGTACATTTTCTGTTGATCAATTACCATTTCCACGTATTTATCGGGCAAATATTTATCCAGCCGACCGATATTCATCGGCGGACGGGCCGGAATTCATTCCATTTCCGGTTCCTATTTATTTACGCCATTACGCATTTAATTTTGTTTTCCCTAACTTTATTTACTGCGGATTGTGGTTATCAAATTGAAAGCAATTAGAGCCGCCAAAACATTCGTTTGTTCTTTCATTTTTTTTTTGTATTTCGGAATCGCGTCCCAAAATTCGCAAAGTTCTCGCGATTCCAAAAAAAATAAATAAATAATCCTGGAACGATGAACCTAATGTATTAGGAAGCTACCAGACAACGCGAATTGGATAATAAGGTATTGTCTGGGCCCACACGTTCCCGCTGTCTTACACCTACTTATTATTAAGTACAGCGCGAAACGCTTTGACAGAAACTGTCATACGTTGCGATTTATAACATCTAATGAAGCTTAACGCGGGACGAAAGGCCAGAAATGATATAATTAACGACATGTCGCCGACAATTGCGTCGGCCATTTTGTTATCTTCGACAATGCGACTACAAAATCTTCTCTTCTTCTAGATATGATAGATCTATATATAGATGGTAAAGAACTCATCCCCATTCCGTCTCTCCCCTTGCGTAATCGCTGGGAAGAAAACGCGATCGGATCTCAGCGGATAATTAAACCGACTGCACAATCCCATCCAATAATAGTGGAAATAATAGGAGCAGTTCCCACCGCTCTAAAATTCATGGAAAATCATATAAATTAATCATCGTTCGCGAGGAATTAATTTTTTATTACTACCGCTCACAAGAGAAACGAGTTTTTAATTATCACTTACACATAAAATGCAGAAACAATATTTTCTTACTGTTAAATAAAAAAACCATTCAACTCATTTCGCTCAATAATAAAAGTTTTTATAAACTATAAAAAAAATATTTTATTTATTACGTATTTCAATAAATTATGTGTATTATCGAGACAAAATAATGTAGAAATTGTAAAGTAATTGGAAGAAATAAATCAGCTTCTTCTAAAGAAATTGCTAAAACTAAAAACTGTGCATTTTCTGAAATATACAAACACAGAGGAAGGATCAAAAGAAAAACCTATTATACTCCATCCTGTAAAATTTCCATCGGATTAGTGAGGCTACAGTTATCATCATCATCATCATCATCGCCGTCGTTTCCACTTCATCCGCGTTGATGTGTTTGCGCTTCTTGATGTGTTTTTTTTTCTGTGTTTACTTGTTGTTGTTGTTGTCTTTTCTTTTGTTTCTTACATCCTTCCCGGCCACGGAATTAAATGCAGCGAGTTTAAAAAGACTCGCGGAAACAATTTGTCTGGCGCGCGCTACAAATTACACACGTTTATGCGTCGAGGGAGGCGGCGAAAATAAGGGATGGATGGATGTGCGCAAGGGGAACGAAATAATAATAATAATACAAAAACCATTTTCTATATTCGCAACTGAGACAAACGCGTGTTTTCCCTTTTGTCGCCGCCGTTTTTAATCAAATTAATGTATCCATGGAAATTTTATGAAATTACATATGATAAGTCGGGATAGGATTAAAAAACATTTTAAAACAATTAATCTAAATTATTTAATAATTATTATAATCACGACTTCACGTTTTAATTAATTTCTCAATAACCACAAACGCTAATTAGATCATCAAATATTCAAATTACAATTGAAATTATAGCCTTACTAACAATAATCTTGAAAAAAACTGGTGCGGATTCAGCGTTACAGAAATGTTTTGATACTTAATATTATGTTTGTTGTTGTTTGGGAATTGGAATATCGGTTTTGAAATATGTAATTTGTTGTGGAGGGATGATGCGGAAAATGAATTTTCTCGATTTCGATTCCTAAGAAAAACAAATTAAGTACGGCGAATGATCGAAAAACAAATAAAAGAAAAGCAGGTGAATAAAAAAAAGGAGACGAGAAAGTAGTGTGTCTGTGTGTAATTCAAAGCCCCGGGGAAGTTTAAATCCAATTTTCTGGGAATGGAAAGGGAAGAGCAACCGTTTTAATTCTATGCTCGTAATATTATTCCTCGTACATGAAGAAAGAAAGAAAGAAAGAATGATTCCGTTAACAAAACCGAAAATGAGAGACGGAAAGCGAAGGATAAAGAAAAGAAAATAAGTAAACAAAATAAATGAAATAAACGAGCTTTGCTAATTATGGCGTTTCTCTGCAGCAGGGAATTGGGAACATTGTATTCGGAAAACTTTCGGCCGTTATTGTAATCTACGTTACCGAATTTCCCTTCACCTCCTCATCCTTTTACACAACCAACGAACTGCATTTTAACAAAGACCTAGCAATTAACTTGAGTACGATCGATTTGCAAACAGAATCAATGCAATCATACCTTCTTATAAAACTCATTAATACAAATTAGTTTTCTGCTCTGTCCACGTTTACTTCGTTTTATTTTTTATCCTGTGCACTAATTAAGTTTTTTTTTTTATATCTACACTTTAATTAATGATTGAGGTTCAACCAAAAAAAAAACACACACACACACGCAGCGCTGAAAATTAATTTCCACTAAATTCCGTAAAGTTCACTTCTTTTTTTTTATTATTATCTCGATTCGCGTTTTAATTAGCGACTTTATTAAAATCCAAATTAATAATTGAGTTGCTCATTTACTTCGATGCAACAATTATTCTTTATACATTCAGCTGAATTATTGAAATATTCAATTACAATTAATTAATGTTTTTATTATAACGTAAATTTTTAATTATGAAATTAACTAATAATTAATCATTATTTTTTTTTATATTAAAAGTTAATTAACTTTTTTGTAAACGTAAAAATATATTTAATTTTTATATATTTATTAATTTCATCATTATTTTTTAGTTAACTTAACATAATGTATTTACTTAATAAAGATTCAACACTTTCGATGAATAAAAGAAAATATAAAATAGTCAAGACATGTGTACAAAACATTACAATCATAATACAGGAAGACGAGAGGCCTTCTCGCATTTACAATTCGAGGAATTGAGAAACAAGACGCATGTTAAAAAAAGAATACTCAAAGTGGATATTTAGTAAAGAAGTTCTCGGAAAATGATATTTTACGTTACTTTACATCAATTTAACATATTTATTAGTATATATATATATATTAAATAGTTTAAATTAATATTATAGTTTTGGATAGTTAAGCAACGAGTGTAGGGGTTAATACTTGGATGATTGAACATTTCCAATTCGATACAAATTGAATAGCACTCTAATTGAACGGAGACGATTT
>NW_017099035.1:15570-17550 GCF_001412225.1 Nicrophorus vespilloides
GCTCAAGGGTCTAGTGGTTAATGGCTAGTTCCAAGGGAAATACAGTTCGAATTTAGAAACGCAATTTCATAAATCTATTTCCATTTAATAAAGTAATTGTCTCATTGTAATATTTATATATTTTGAGTATGTTAAAAAAACATGTTATCAACATTTTAAATAATTTATTATATAATTTTGTTTTATGAAATTAATTTGGTAAAATTATTAAAATTTGCAGATCGAAAAATGCCAAAAATTACAACTTATTCAATAATATTTGTTGTTTATTTATGTTATATAATATTACTACTACAACTATAATTAATGAAATAATAGCAAATTTAAATTCATTCAATTTATTATGAGAATTTTCGAATGTATTTTGAAGATTTGTAATTTTTATGTTTTGCTTTGATTTGTTGTAAATAACTTGTAGATAAACATTTGAAGTTTTAAAAAAAATGTAGGCAGTGGTGTTTCCTTGAAGATTTATTGTATTCTTTCACGTGAATAAATTAATTATGCATAGATGTTGAGGAGGTTAAAAAATACTTTTAATTAATTTTCATGTAAGACGAAGCGGATGAGCGCGGAATGTGGGATGTCCTAGGTGTACTAAATGAATTCTAATTGGTGGTATCGACGTAAATCATGCCTAATGCCTATTTATGCCGGCGCGCGAATAAATCAACCTAATGGAGTACAATAAGTGAGCACACGGAAATGATCTGCAAACACCGTAGAACACGTGAACGGGGGATGGAATGCCCCCGACCCCCCGACTCTGGAGGCAGATGCTCCAAAAGCCACTTCCTCCACAAAACGTATACCAAGGTATTCCAACCACCGTCGAACACCTGTCCCGATCCCAAAATTGATATTCACATCGTCCCTCCCGTCGCACACCATTACACAAAATCTATGCGTGAATATTATTACTTAACCGGCAAACAAATGTATTCGGTTGTTTCAATTATGTGCACGGGCGATAATGATCGTGGTGCGCGTATTTTTCGGAATATCTAAGGACTTACCTGTCGAAGTTAACTGTTCAGTGGTCTTAACGGGGTTTTTAAGTCAGGAAGTGAAGCTGCTTCTGCGGCTGCTGCTGTTGCTGCTCGATGATGCTCATTACCGCTAAGTTTCACTCGAGTTTGCGGCGCGGGTTTCGAAAACGAGAGATCGAATCGAACGGTAGATGGATTTAAAAGTAAAGAACGAAAAGAAGCGAAAACTATATTAAAGTTCTAAACAATAATTGATGCAAATGATGGATGCACCGCAATCGGCGGGGGTGGATGAATAGACTCTTCTTCTAGGTTTGGTCGAGCTGGTCAGGTGGACACATTTGAAACAATCTTTAACAGTCTTAACACTAGTCCAGGGCGTTCAACTTTGGACGGCGATCAGTTTTGAAATCGAAGTAAGACGGTGTGTGGTGTGCGCGAGAGAGTGTATCGGCGCGTTGTGAAGTCTTTCGCGAGAGCTCTTCGGCTCTTCGAGTCTTCGGGTCTCCGTCGAACAACCACCTGCCACGAACGGACCCGGGGAAATGCGCTCGGCAGCGGCTATACTAGCTCTGCTTGCTCTCTCGGATCCTCGGGTCGGATGCCCGCCTCTAACTCGACACAGGCCAAAGCTGCTCTTGCTCAGTACTCGCTTCTCGACTCTTCTGCTCCTCTATCACCCAACTAACCGCTTCTGGACATCATCGTCGACACGATAGTGTTCGACCTACACCAGGTGTAACTATACCAGCGGTCGGGGAACTTTTTTAACCATTACAAATATTATTGCGTAAGTCTATATTACCCCCCTGAAAAGAAAACAATCAATGTAAATTTTAAATAAATATTATTTCCAAAACCTGAAGGGGGAAAGTTTTCAATTAATTTTTGTTTGTTCCAATTTAAGAATTTTATTTTGTTTGTCTATTACATACTTACTATTTTCATGTAACTTTTTTTTTATAAATATGTAAATGTAAATTAATTCAAT
>NW_017099036.1:0-2249 GCF_001412225.1 Nicrophorus vespilloides
AAGCAGTCTTTTCACGTTTCATTGATTTTTTCGAAAACTATAATACATAGAATGAATCCAAAAGATGCGTATGAAAGCTGAATGTTTGGGGAATCTAGCAAGTATTATATATTACTGTGGTTTTAGCCGTTTGGCTGTAATTCGGTTCAAAGTTCGAACACATGCACGAACATCTTTTTTGTCACTTACTTGGCACATACGATTTTCACATGAACGTACATCACAAGCGTATACAAATTTGCCATCTTCTGTCAACCGCTATATTTCATTGGATTACGAATTGACAACCTTCAATTATTTCAATCAATCCACGTTGTCAAATTTGACAGATGTCAAAAACACAAAACAAAGTTGCCAACTGCTTCGATACTGAAACTGTACGTTAAAAATGTACGTTAAGCGAACTAAAACTAAATGATCTCTTTCCATCTATCTGAAAAATTGTTGTACGTATGCAAACACTTTCTTCGTCGGATCCGCTCCGGGTTATGCCAAATTTATTTTTATACGCTGCGCAAAAATTACCCAACAATCGCCTCGCGCCTTCTGGATGTTTGCACATACGAATAACACACACACACACATAAAAACAGACAAAAAAAAAGTTCGCACAATTTCCTTTGCGGCTAATCGAAGCAAAATAAACATCGGTTATTCGGATGAAATCGAAATTCTTCTTTCTCATTTCATTTAGGAAAATCACACGGTAAATCGACGAAATAAATTAGGTCTGAAGTGTTGTTGACTGCGGGCTTCACTCATCCGTCAAGCGATAAATTTACATCTGCATAGGCAATATTCCAATTTGCACTTCAATCCATTGAAATAAATCATAATTTATCATGTTTTACAAAAAAAAAATATCGATGATTGTTCCATCTGTTGGATGATTAGTTCAATTAGAATTTGTTTATAGTTTGTTCAGGTTATGTCAGATTCCTTTTGACAGTTATCAAATTATTATTATTGTAAACGTCATATGTCAAAATCAAACGTCACGAATTAAGGAATATCATTGAAATGAATATAAAAAAAAATTACGTTTTCTTTGAAATTTTTCTTTTCCAGAAACATACTATAAATCATAATAAAAAAAATGTGTTTGCATCTCCGCGAATTTATATATTTATCATTGGCCGTTTCGCGAATACCCGGTGTGATTCGCCTATTCATTTAATTTCTCAAAGTCTAAAATCCGAACGAACGAAGTGAACGGTTCAAGGCGAAAAGCGATGATATATAGAGAGAGATTGACGTCGAATGAACAATATTTACTCCCGACTATTTTCCGTTTGACTTTTTCATCGATAAACAAAACTTAAAAGTCGTGCATATCATTTGGGTTCATGAAATATGGCGAAAAAACAAACGCAAAGCTGAACCTTTACTTAAGTCGTTTTATAAAATGGTGATTTTATCCAAAAGATGCATATGAAAGCTGAATGTTTTGGAAATCTATAAAGTATTGATCTATTACTGTGGTTTTAGCCGTTTGGCTGTAATTCGTGTTCAAAGTTGAAAATATGCTCGAAAAAGCAGTGTTTTCACATTTTATTGATTTTCTCGAAAACTATAATATATAGAATTAATCCAAAAGATTCATATGAAAGCTGAATGTTTTGGGAATCTAGCAAGTATTGATGTATTATTGTGGTTTTAGCCGTTTGGCTGTAATTCGCGTTCAAAGTTGAAAAAATGCTTGAAAAAGCAGTGTTTTCACATTTAATTGATTTTCTCGAAAACTAGAATACATAGAATGAATACGAAATATGCATATGAAAGCAGAATGTTAGGGGAATCTAGCAAGTATTGATGTATTACTGTGGTTTTAGCCGTTCAGCTGTAATTGGCGTTCAAAGTTGAAAAAATAATCAAAAAACCAGTCTTTTCACATTTCATTGATTTTCTCGAAAACTATAATACATAGAATGAATACGAAAGATGCATATGAAAGCTGAGTGTTTGGGGAATGTAGCAAGTATTGATATATTACGGTGGTTTTAGCCGTTTAGCTGTAATTCGTGATCAAAGTTTAAAAAATGCTCGAAAAAAGAGTCTTTTCACATTTCATTGATTTTCTCGAAAACTATAATACATAGAATGAATACAAAAGATGCATATGAAAGCTGAGTGTTTGCGGAATGTAGTAAGTATTGATATATTACTGTGGTTTTAGCCGTTCAGCTGTAATTGGCGTTCAAAGTTGAAAAAATAATCGAAAAACCAGTCTTTTCACATTTCATTGATTT
>NW_017099037.1:0-5467 GCF_001412225.1 Nicrophorus vespilloides
CTATGCGTTTTGATAGCAACTAATGTAAAGTAATTGTGTATAGGGAAATGTATTAAAGAAAAATTTAAATAGTTTTGATGATTATGTTGAAAGCTGATGTAGTAATTGTTGGGGTTGAATGGGTTGTAATAATTATAATAATTATGGAACGTCAGATAATCAGTCCAAATATGTACGATTGTTATTTCTGTTTCAATCGACGAATCACCCGCGCACTTTGCGCCTTTCCTTTAATTAATGAAGTTTCGTTATAAACGAGTCTTGTGCATTCGAAATAGTTTTCCGTTAGTTGGATGATTTCGTGCGAGCGGGGGTAGCGCAAATTTGAGTTTTCTCGAGACGATTTGTTTTTGGTTGGTAGGAATGAGAGGGGATAGAGGGAAAGGCGAAGAGCTTAAATTGATCTCCGTTTAATGGATGTTACAGGGGGTGGTTTTGTGTTCCTAATGTTTTGAAACCCTCCAGATCGCGCACGAAAGTTTCTTACGCCGCTTTCAACCGCCAGCAAACATGCATGGATATATATATATATATATAAGTCGGTCTCTATGTGTGTTTTGGTTGGAGATATGAAATTTAACAGACTTTGCCTGCGCTAATTATAGGTTAGGTTGGGGGTGGTGGCATCACTGCTGTATCCCGTCATAATAGATGTGTGCGTTGGGACCGGATTTTGATCAAAGCGCCATAACTTTTCCTCATAATGAAAACGACCATCCATGATGATAATGATGATGATGATAATGATGTGTCCCCGCAACACTCACACATCCATTGTATTACTACACTGTACGTGTGTATCTATAATACATCTTTGTGCGGATTATCCTACCGCTATCATTACCGGCTAATTAATCTCGTAGCGAGTAAACCGACTGGAACTAACGCAAATAACAAAAAAAGGATTCAAATTTCGCGCGCTCTCACTGCGCCATCCATCGGTCGTCTCCTCAACGAGCGAACAGCAGAAACAAAACAAAATCAAACAACAACCGTTAATTAGTCGTTTCAGAGATTTCAATGGGCACCTTTCTCCTTTCAATTACTATGATTATTATCCTTTTCTGTCATTGTTTTCGTTTCGAGTACAATTCTTCCTCGCTTTCAAACGACGCCCGCCCATGAAAATATCCCCTTATAAATTTCGCCTTTTGTTAACAAACCAACATCAGCATCAACAACCTAACCGACTTCCCCCTTACAAAACCCTCATCCCTTCTCCATTTGACAAGTCTGAATCCGCTTCCCTTTTGTTTCACCAATTATATAGTTGGTTGTTATTAGTTACAGTGCACGCCGGGATCGTAATGTTTCTAATTGTTTTCGCTATGATGCGTTTGCAAATTAAATACATATAATTTAATCAAATAAAATAAATACACGCAGCGTTCTTTGATTGTATTGCGCGTGAAATTAATACCGCAACGTGTAATTATAATTTCAATTAATATTACTTTTGTTTTTTTTGGTATTAAAAATGAGCGAATTTTGATACATTAACAAAAACTGATTTGGAAACATGGAATAAAGTAATTGGCGTTTCAATTCTGCGAGCTGCATAATTCCAAGTTATAACAATTCTATTACTAGGAATTTAATTACTAAACTATGAGTAATTTTATTATTATATCGAGAAAACGTCAGGAGTGCGACAATGTTTAAAGCCAAAAATAACACTGAAGCAATACAATAACTCAGATATATTCTGTTTAAAGAGAAGTTGTTTTAGCTGAAAAAACTTTGCTAAGTTTACAGTTGTTGATTCATCCACGACAATTTTTTCACACTTGGTTAAATAAACCGTTACGATGTATGAGTACCGCTCAATTTGAGGAACATAAATCACTACAATCTTAGACCTTATGTTTCTTTTATTATCCACCCATAGTATTCACCAGGACACATTCTGATATCCACTTATTCGGGACTTTACAAAAATCTATTAACTGCAAAAAAGTTTAATTTTTAGTTGACTTAAAAAGCACCAGGAAAAGTTTTTGACAAAAAAAATATAAATTCTGGGTGGATTGAATCAGTAAGTTGTCTAAAAGATGAAGTGTATAGTGTATAGATCAAAATGGTTTATTTGAAAATAATACAAATAACGAACTATTGAAATTGAAAATAATCAAATATTTTTGAGACGTTATGTTTTTTACGCTTTTGCAAATTGTATTGTTCATGTACATATTTTCTATTATAATCGCAAAATTGCATGGAAAACTACCAAATAATCTATTTGTATTGAAAGTATTTTTCAGTGAGTTTTCAATAAGTTATTTTGTTACTTGAGAAATACAGGAATCTAAATACAGATATTAATCAATTTAGTAAAATATTTTCATAAAACATTATTATCTAATATGTTGTTTATAGTTTTCTCGAACATAGATTTTAATTGTACATAAATGCAAAACAAAAAGAACCTATTAGAGCAGTGTTTCCAATTTATACTAAATAGAAAATGTATGTTTTTTTTCATAAGAAAAATCAATTTTAACAAATTTTGATAATTTTAATATTAATTTAAAAATAAATGTAATACGTGATGAGTCTTTATAAGTGTTATGAGTGTTATAAAACAGAATTTTATTAGACTCGCGAGAATGCGATTAGAAATCGGCATTCTATTGTCTGACATCATTATTTCTCAGCGCACATTCAACTATTAACAGAAGATCTTGTGCTTTCGGTAAGTTTCATTAAATATTATTTCAATGCTACTCCGAATGGCACGAGTATTGCAATAAACGCGTTCCATTCCACGCAAATATTTCCATATTACTACGTCAATTCGCAGTTTCTATCGAAATTACTGGTTAGTAATATTATGTACAAAAAAGTAATAATGTGGGTTTATCAAGTAATATTATAAGGAAAAAACATCGTTTTTGGGACAATTTAAATTTAATATTCATTATATTGAAAATTATTAAGAAAACAAGTCTATTGGAAGCAAAAATTATCATGTTAATTAATTGATAAATAAAACTATAAAATATATAATTAATTTAAGAAAAACATAAAATAAATATAAAGATACAATAATAATAATAATTTATTGGCCAAACATCAATACATAAGAAAAAAAAAGTACATTCTATACATATAAATAAATAAATTCTAACATAAAATATATATACATTTTTTCATATTTAGTACATTTTTCAAATATTTTTTTATTAGTTTCTTATGTTTCTGATCCAATTTCACATATTTCCATATAATTTTATGAAATTGGATGTAAAATATTTAGATATAAAATATGGCAGATTTTTTAACAAAAAAAAAGTGTATTGTACCAAATAATTAACTGCAACACATTCAAAGTTGAAAGAAATAAAATCGATTTATGACGACCTGCTGTAGCTCCCTTCTATACTGTAGCTACATTCAAATACTCAGCTTTCCACAACACCTCCCTCTCGAAATACAGCTTCTCCATCATTTCCCTTCCTTTTAAATAAAACGACTCTTCTCCTTACCTGACATCCACGAATGAAACTGAATAATATAAAATCCAATAATATCAAAGTCGCAAATCGCAAAAATGTAATTTATATATCGGAATCATATTCAAGACGATCTTTCTTTTTCATTTCTCCGCGTTCACATTTCCATTCCGTTTTATTTATTCATTTATTTACTTGTTCTCATCTTATGTATTTTGTCTCAGTATATAGCATTCTGTCATTTCCCGATAATAAAATAAAACAGGCGTGTAAACAGACCTTTGACTACTTATTTCACTGATTTATAGTGCTCCGCGCAAGTCGCTGTTGCTATGACGTTTCTTTTGTTTTATAATTTGTACCAATCACGAAGCAGTAAATTCTCATGAAATTGATTCCAATTGCAATTAAATAATTATATTATTGAAAAATGAAAATCAATCAAATTTTTATTGTCATTTTTATTGGCCTTCAAATAGATATGAATCAGAAACAAAATTATTGATCGTCAACTATTTTTTAGAAATAGCTCAATCATTTTAAAGACAATTCAAAAATAAAATAATCGTTTGTCAATTATTTTTATATTAATATAAATTTGAGAAAAAATAGAAAAACAAAAACAATCAAATTTGGAAAATTAATTTCGATTGTCATATTTTTTTTACATTAATCTAATTAAAAAGCGGAAACTTTAACATAAACGTAATTTAAAAATGAAAAATTATATATTAATATGAAATTAATATTATTAGAATTACGGGTTAATGTTAAATGATGGGACAAATCGATACGTGGTAAATAATTCAAACTGGTGGGGTCAACCCCTTTCGGATGTCATCGATTTTTTCGATTCGCTGAGCCCGAATGGAATCACCATTCTCCACCCGTACAAACTTCCCCTCACATTTACGCAATATTTTTGGCTCTCCGATTGAAAATTTTCCATTAGACATTTTTGCTTTCAGGCTTAGTAGCGCCCTTTCAGCGCTCCGATCGCGACTTTCACGCGTCTCCAAACAAACGAGAGCTGAAAATAAACGGAGACGCAGAAATATTTTTTGGGGTGGTTCGACGATGATGATGATGATGATGATGGTAGTTAAAGCGGGGGATGGTGGTGAAAAGGGACTTTCGCTTTTCCGTCATTAATCTTTTGGGAACGTCGCCCGCAATTTAATAACTTACATATCTGAACAGAAGCAACAACAACAGCAGCAGCAACGATATTCGATGAAAAGGAGCTTCGAGTAAAAGTGAATGAAATTAAAATTGGATTAAGGAAAACGCAAAGTACAAAGAATAATTGATGTTAGTTGGGAGAATGGACACGTTCATTCCGGTCGAGGCAATTTGCCAGGACGCACAATGCCACAATGGGTTTCCTAATTACGTAATATGTATATATATATATATATATATAAAATTGTTTTATGTATTCAGTAATTCAGTACACTTCTTAGGTAATACATGAAACATCGGTACCTTCAGTGTCATAAATATTAATAGTTTCTGTGGTTACTGTACATATCGACTATTATTTTCTAATAAGGGATAAAAGTTTAAAAATGTCTATTTTTTGTTTGTTTCTGATTTGTAATTGCTTCAAATGAAAACATCAATTGAATGAAAAAAAAAATGCTTTTTTCTATTTTCAGGCATTTATATATTTTGATAAATAAAGAGACAATTGATTAATGGCAATTGATAAGTAGATAAAATTAGTTCAATTAATAAAGATATCAAAAAAAAAAAATTCATAATTTACTTTCATATAATGTTTGCATATTTTTTGATTGTCCAATCTGTGGATAAATCTTAGAACTGTAGAAATTATAGTTTGTTCATTCATTTAATTAACCAATTTATTAAAATTTTCAATAAAAATCAAGCAACAATAGCGTTTCCATTGAGGCAACACACCAATTGTTAGGCATTCCACGTGAATTAGTTTCTATTATATTGCAAGTTACATATTGTACGAGACATTCTGCAAATTTTTCTATTAGAAAATA
>NW_017099038.1:0-7932 GCF_001412225.1 Nicrophorus vespilloides
ATTTAATAATTTCTTTTGTGAATTTATTAATTAAACTCAAATGGTAAAGTAACTAAAAAAACTAGATTTATAAATAAATAACAACTAATTAAAAGCAACAAAGAAAAATCAACCAACATCCAATCATCTGAAGGTATATAAACAAAACAAAAGAGAAAGAAAGAAGAAAACAAAAACAGTTTCCAAACAGATTCGTTTTTGTTAATGTATTATTATTAAAGTTAAATTCTGTAGCGAATCCGTACAGATCGAAGCCGCCGTTTGCAAATTTCAAAAACAATTTTAATTGAGCAAAAAAAAATAAGTACTCAAATTTATGATTCACTTTTCTACAGTTTCCTCGATTAGTCCGGTTTTAATTCCGCACTGTACGAGGTATTATACTTATTCGTTTGTGATATCAATTATATAATAATTTCATGATTTTAAACTATATAAATAGTTTTATTTCATTATCAATCTATAATTAACCCGGCGCATCCACCGAAGAAATTGTATCCAAATTTTAGTCTTAATTGACCGACAAATCTAGTTTGCACATAACAAAACATAAAAATCAATTTACTTAATAGATGGAGCTTTAGGGTTGTCGGGCGATGGGGGATGTTCGGTTGCGGGGTGCTGGTGCGACATAATTAGGGATTGACTGCGGTGCAATTAAAACGGGGGGGGGGTGAGGGCGGCGGTTTGAAGGATGTCGCTTATGAAGTGTTACATCTCCCCAAGAACATTGTTCGACATGCTAATTTCATTTTCGAGAGGCATAGAGAGACAGAGAGAGAGAGATAATCTTAGAGAAACAGAGAGTGAGTGAGAGATGGATTATTGATTGTTGCGCGAACAGTTTCCGTCGATCCACCCGAAACCATCCCCGCCGGTACTACTACCAGGTTTAATGAAATGGTTTCTGTGATTAACATGGAAACTTGAGGAACGATAACTAAACTTGCCAGTCCTCCTCTTCCTGAAACTTCGACAAACACATATACCTACACTCACTCACTCTCTAACATCGAACATACACCTAAAACCTGGAGCTCCTATACACCTTTACAACCAACCATCCCTACATCCCATTTGAGACGAAATAAGCACTATTTAGGGCGCATTAAACATCCTCATTTTCGAATAATTCCATTTCAATATTAACTCAATGAACAAAAGTGAAAATAGTTATAAAAAGAAACTTATTAATTTAAAAATTCTAAACTCATTTTATTGATGTAACTATTACTATTATTTTGTACCTATTGTAGCCATTAATTAATATACACTATAATATACGCTTTTTGTAACTGATATAGTAAATATTACTTTTGTTAGGACAAAATTACAAAAAAATCGAAATGACAAAAATCTTATTTGTTAATTCATTAATATTATGAATGACAATGAATTTATATATTATTTATTAATAAACTATCAAAAATCATACAATTATTGAATTGAAAAGAAAACAATTATACATTCCAACTGGGAATAAATTATTAATTCGTAAACTATGAAAATTATAACAAAATAAACAATTACTTTCCGACTGAGAATACTTTATTTAACTAATTAATCAAAAGTGAATAAGCTCACGGACGTTTATAAAAAAAAAAAGAACAGAGGAAATGTGTGTAAAAAAAACCTTTTGTTTTTGAACAAAGAGCACGCGATCTGGGAAACATTTACTGGGAAACGTTTACAATAATTAATTGCTACTTACATAATCATCAACTTAAATCCAAAATAAAGTCACTTTTTTATACAGAAAATAAGTTATTTCCAATAACTTGTTAAATTAAATGAAAAATTTATTTCATCAATTAGTTTAATGAATAATTGACAAAGAAGTAAATTTTAAATGCAAGTGCGAAACTGAGAATATGAAAATCTAAATTTTCGTTATTAATAGTTGAAATAGACGAGGAAGCATTTTATCTATTAAATTTATAAATAAGTTACAAAATCTATCTAAAAAATACAGTAAATTTCAATGTAAATTGTCAAATTATTAAATCAACAATTTCTATTTTGCAATATATTAATGAACAACCGTTTAATTTAATCTAAATCTAGTAAATAAATAGAATTAACCACTGAATATTATAATTGAACATCTGCTTATAATGATGATAGGCACAGGTGGAATTGACGCGAATACTAAATAACGCGTGGGTATAACTAAACAAAGTGGATTTCGAATTCGGTTTATCCCTAAAACGCTGCATTTACCTCAATTATCGATTGAACCAAATAATTCTCGAAGCAATTAAATACTTAAATATGTGCAGTTCGGATGCGGATATCCGGCGAAGTTAAAAGTTACGGCGATAAATTTTCGAAGAGATGGAAAAGAAAAACAAGGGCCGATACATTAAAAAAAAAGTTCGCATAGCAAACGGCAAGCAAAGACAAGGAAAAAAAACAAGAAATTGGAGAATTTATTCCGATTTTTCATGTTTCCCACATACATATATATTTTATACTCGAGCCGGCGGCGAAACTTGGACAAATAAATCGCTTTACGTTCGATCATTTGCATAATTCCCAACCCTCGTGTATTGTTGCTGTTGTCCTCTTTCCACTCCTTTTATCCCGTTTATCGTCCTTTTTTTCTCTCTCTCTTACTCTCTCTCTCGCTACGTATACAGTTACTGGGAACATATTGGAGTTTAAGGCTATCCTCCGACCTCCAGGCTCAGCTTGTTTTCCAATAATTTTATACAGTTATTGTAAACATACTGTGTTTTAGTATCCTCTTACCCCCGACAAACAAAATACACCCTTTAGTTTTATACGATCCCGCTCTGCCTTTATTCCCTCCCTCCCTCCTTCCTACCGTCTTTTATGTATACCCGACTCGATCAAAGTTATTATTAAAGACAGCTTTTTATATTATTCTCCATCAAACTCGCATTTCCATTACACATAAAAATCGATAATTTTTCAACTAAGCAAAATTCGATTAGAAAATTTAACAAACATTGCCAAGTTATCAATTACTTAATTACTTAAAAATCCACATATTACACAATTGTCGGATTGTTACAATGTGCGACCAAAACATATTGATTATGGTCGAAAATTTTGGACCCATTAAAATGCAATTAACCGGCGCGAACATGCACATAAAATTAAATTCGCGATTGGTATCGAGACAGGGTTGGAAACAAAGCATGAAAAAAAACAAAAAATAAAAATCGCATGCTCTAAAATATACAGTATTTATATATATATATAACAACAAAAAAATTGCACGCGAATTTAATTCCGGCCAGCCGTGAAACGAATTAATTATAAATTATAAATTAACCGGCAACAAACGTTAGGACAGCTCGCAAATCGGATTTACAAAAACTACACATTACGTATTTATTTGGTTGGATTACGTGTGGACTTACGTAATTCGTGCGGATTAAAGTACTTCGATGACACCTGTCACAATTTGTAATGGAACTGAATTTTTATAAAGTGATACCAATTGATTAATTGCATGAAACTGTAAACGTTTGTTATGGTCAAAAATTACTAAATTTACTCAATTTCTACAAATTACTGTTGAAAATTTAAACATTATCTGAATGACATCTGTCAATCTATAATTTCTGTAAATTATTCTGAAAAATGCAAAAATCGTTTTAATGACACCTGTCACAATTGTAATGGAACTGAGTTTTAATGAAGTGTTACCAATTGATTTATTGCATAAAACTGTAAACGTTTGTTATGGTAAAAGATTACTAAATTTACATAATTTCTATTAAAATTACTGTTAAAAATTTAAACATTATCTGAATGACATCTGTCAATTTTGAATATAATTTTTGCAAATGATTCTCAAAGATGCATAAAATGTTCTAATGACACCTGTCAATGAAACCATAAAGCTTTGTTATGAGAAAATATACAAAATTTAGCGTTGTCTCAATGACAGCTGTCAACAATGAGTTTATAAGAAAAATTGACTAGAAACTTACATTACTTCATTTTAGTAAATTATTCTCAAACATAGTTTAAATGACACCTGTCATAATTGTAGCAGAACTGAATTTCAACTTAATTATTTTAAGAAGATTTGAAGATTCGCATAAGAAATATTACTTGTAGGGTTCGTGTATATCTAAATATAAATCACAAATTACTTAATTTCTGTAAATGATTTGCTGACAAAAAGTGAAAAATCACACATATTTTGGCAATTTGAATCACGAATTGCTTAAGTCATTTTGACACCTGTCACATTTCAATTGTAACGAACTTAATTATATTACGGAGCAACGAAGGATTGTCGTTTTTGGGGGAAACGGGATAACAATAATAATGATAACGACGACGTGTGATGAATCGGAGCGGATTTCCTCTTTTTTTCTTCTTCTTATTACTTTCGCTTTATTGCGGGAATCGCATTAATCCCGGACTGCTCGATCCGCGTGGCGATCGGAGCGTGCTGACGTTGATGGATCACTAAGCAACAACAACAACCACCAACCAAAAAAATAATACCGAAGAAACAACAACAAGAAAGGCACAATTGGTGGAATATAGAAAAAAGACAATGTAATTTCGTGTGGAAATTTCGGTTTTGGTAATTCCAGATGATGATGATGATTACTCGTGCATCAATTTGTTTGTTGATGATGAGACGACTACGATGATTTGCATAAGCCTATGATGGATATAGAGAGAGAGAGATGGAGAACAAAACGATCGCAACCAATCAGCGATAATTACAGCAAAGTGGTTTACCAATTAAACAGAGTAATGAATAATTTGGACTGCACCTGACATACCTCATTTGTATCTATTATAATTAACTCTCGGATCTTTACTGCCACTAAAATCCATATCATGCATGACTTTTATAATCCATTCGTTCAATTAAGATTACTTACTCCAATTTGATTTACTTCACTTTAACATCTATCATTATAATTTACAGAGACTTCAAACTTTGAAGAAAATTTTATTACAATTAAGTTAACTGAACTATAAGATTTTCCCTCCAACTAGTGAATATTAGTACAAATGCTTAATGATTTCTTCTACTGACTTATATTAACTAAATTTTCAAATATATATTTACAAAAAAACACACCAAAACTGAATAAACTTTTTACAATTTTCAAAAACCATTATAAAATCTAGATACTCTTATTTCTGATGTATTTTTTAAATATAAATCGACGTCTACATTATTATAGAAACGTTGTACATCGATTATTATGCTATTAGTAAACGAAGTGATGAGCATTCGCTACAATTGTAACTACTTAATTGGATATAAAATTAATGACTTAATATTAATCCAATTAAGAAGAAACGAATCTTAAAGTATATAAATAAGTAACCTGGGTCAAGTAGCAAGTTTTTTTTAAATTAAACTGCGCAGGTCATGGGAGCACGTGGTGATAGAAAGCAAAGTTTATTTTCTTTTTCTAATTTCTTGTAATTATTTAAGAAAAAAAATGTGTTTAATGTGTTGTTTAAAAGATGTAATATACTTGTAAGATATAATCGCGTTTTCATTAAGAAAAGAAACAAGAACAAAAAAAAATGAAGAAAACAGTGCTTAATTAACAAAGTAATTTGATCAACCTGTGGGGCGGAAGGATGAAGAAAGTTTAAGTTTACTGTACACGACGATACTTGGAGGAGGGAGAAGCATAAAACGGGTTGAAAATAATTAGAGCAAACTTGATTTTACGACTTTGTGAATTATTAAAGAGGTGCTCTTTCCATTAAAAGCTCACGAAGACCGCCGCACGTAAACACGTGCTTAGAGTAAAATGAGCTGAAGGACTCACCGTTCCGTCCGTCCTGAAGAACTGTTCAACCGCTGAGGCTCTTCGTGACGACGATGATGAGGATGATGATGATCTCGACATGTGAATCGAAGAAGAAGTTGAAGCTTTGAGGGAATGCATGTGTTCAGTCGGCTGAAGTCTAGGACCCGACTGAGAGAGGGTAGAAGCATGCAGACGTGGTGGAAATCGCGAGTTCAGAGGGTGGCGCGCGCGCAATCCTCACCAATGTCCCGGATGTGCCCAAAAAACACCAACCAACCACCCACACCTACACCTCTTTTTATACCTATTTATCTCTTCCTCTACACAACCTCCTTCTTCCCATCCTCATCCTCAACCACCGTTCCGTTTACATGTTCCTCTTTCATTTCGCATTTCCACTTTGCTAAATCTGCTTTGTGAGATCGTTTATCATTTCAGATTTTCGCTTTCCTCCTTTATCTTCCTCCTTCATTTTCGCCCCTCTTTTTTCTCTGTCTGTCTGCGTGTGTTTCTCGGCACTTTCGCCTCCTCGAATTCGCCCTTAAACACCAACAATTATTCAAAATACGATCATTTCTTTCATTTTTCTCTCTCGGCAAATTTCTCGAAAAAAAAAAAACATAATTACGTTAATTTGTATTCGTCTTCGTGATAAATCGACTTTCATATATACATATACAAAATACAAAAAAAAAAATGTATTTCTCAAAGTTTGTTTGTCTCCCCGGTTCATATTAATTACAAACAATTAAAGAAACAATGCAAAAAAAAAGAGAATCTTAAACAAAATAATGCAATTAATACTCGAGACTTTATCCAGTTTCCTTAATAATTTACTGCTATTAAAAAAATAAACTAGAAATTACATCTTTCCCATTAATTTATCAATTTCTATTACTAATTGTTACATTTCTATACTACATTTCATTAATAATTGTTTAGTTCTAAGATTATTTTTTGTAAATAAGCAAAACTTTAGAAAACACTGTTTATAAAGGATGTCCCAAAATTAACTCAAGATTTGAATTTGCCGCCATTTGTGCAGTAAAGTGTTGGTAACCCCCAAAAAAGAAACAATTTGACAATTTGACTAAAACTGTTAAATTTCTGTACTACATTTCATTAACAATTGTTTAGTTCTAAGATTTTCTTTTGTAATTAAGCAAAACTTTAGAAAATACTGTTTATAAAGGGTGTCCCAAACTTAACGCAAGATTTGAATTTACCGCCATTTGTGCAGTAAAGTGTTGACAACCCCCAAAAAAGAAACAATTTGACTAAAAACTGTGTTTTCTATTTCAAATCTTGCGGTAATTTTGTAAATTTTACAAAATTATATAAAGAGGATCAAAGTAAACTAAAAAAAATAAAAGAGTATAGAAATAAAAGAAAGTTGTTTCAATAATATTGGAAGATAGCGTTGGGATTACGAACTGCATTCAATAAAGTACAAAACTGAAGGTCTTTGAAACAAGACGATCGCATCTATTTAACAGTTGCAAATCCTCGGATTAGCATTGATCGAGCTTAAACATGATCTCATATTTACGTTCAACTGGAAATCCTCTGCTCGTGACGGGCGATTAAGCCTTCTTCTTCTCTTACTCTATTACCAAACTTTTTTTTCTTTTTCTCTCTCGAGTCGTCTCGTGAAGTCCTTTCTCTCTTCGTTGCACATACACAGAGTTCGAGCCTTTGATAAATAGTGAAGTGACGGTTAATAAAACCGAAGCGGTTGTTCCTTCCACGTTAATATAAGGGATAAGCCCTGTACACTCTGCAACAATCCATTTCTGGCGGAAGGTTTCGGGATAATCCCTATTTAGTTTTGCGTTTGCTAATTACCGGCAGTGTGTATAAAAGATAGAGAGAGAGAGAGAGAAGATTCCAGAGATAACCGTCTTCCTAAACAGTTTCCGCACCGTCGGATGCAAACGCCGCAATTACAATTGCGCCGCTACTGGAAAAGGGTTCAAGGGACATATGCACACATCCCGATAAACCTTCTTTTTTGTTTCACGTTGTCGACTTTATTTTGTCGCAGTGATTAAATTTGTCAAAACATTTACTTTCACTGTGAACACAATGACATCTGTCAACCCTACCAAAAATCAGTGTTTTTACATTTCATTGATTTTCTCGAAAACTATAATAAATA
>NW_017099039.1:0-2647 GCF_001412225.1 Nicrophorus vespilloides
TAAGCAGCAACTGGGGCGGCATAGTGAGCTACTGGAGCGACGGTCTTAACTACGGCTGGAGCATGGTCATAAGCAGCAACTGGGGCAGCGTAGTGAGTAGCAACTGGGGCAGAAGCGTAGTGAGTTATTGGAGCATCGTTGAGGGAGGAGTAGGAAGTGGCATGGTGTCCATGTCCAAGTTCAAAAACTCCAGCTTGAGCGCAAGCCACCAGAGCAGATACAGCCAAAATCTAAAATAAAATCTCAATTAATTGATGAACTAATAATATTATAATTTGATATAGTACCTTAGCGAACATGTTGTATGTTTGTGATACAATTCGATACTGTTCGTTAAAATTACGCTCACTTTTATATGAATTCTTTCCACTCCAAATTTGAGAAATATATTACATAAGATCACTCAAATTAGAAATGCATAGTTCGAACTTGAAATAGTTTTAGTTTTCAATGTATTGTAAAATGCTATCACCACTAATTTCTTCATACAAATTTATATAGATTATTTACACAATTTAGTAAATTGATTGTGCTTTATAAAATAGCTATTACATTTTACATAAACATTATTATTATAAACAGGAAGATTGTTGTAATTATAATTTTCTTGTTTATTATAAGAACTTATGGATACTTATTTTATAAAATGCATTCATTACAATAATTATAATTAAATAAAACCGCTGCAAATGACTTTTAGTTATCGATCTTTCTGCCCTTTTTTTTATAATTTGTTCTAAATTCTAACTAATTATTTCAAATAATATTTGTATACGTACATAATGCCGCCGTATAGTAATTAATAATTACGTAATAATCATTATAGCATTTAAATAGATTGTAATATACTACATTAAGTTATGAATGGCAAAGCCTACTATTCATTTTACATGCTACGAAAATTATGCAACGGATATGGTTATTCCGTTGGAAAGCCTATGGTCTTGTATTTGATTTTTGCATTTTTATGGTTTTCATATTGTCATTTTAATAGAACACCATGGGCTTCTATATAGAAACAGGTTTAATTTGAAATAATATTTTTTTTATTAATGAAATGTTATTTTTATTTTGAAAATTGCAACAATAGAACTTTAAGAAATTAAAAGTTATTTTTATTATCTTTAAAAATAATAATAATAATAATTTCAAAAGAGAATTATTTATAATTAATTTTCAATCTGAATCCTTGTCCCAAATAATGGTCCATATGGGCCCATATATGGGTGGGTGTTTTACGGAAAAATGCGGTACGCATAATATTTGACTGAGTAATTAGTTTATCTAAGCATCGCGTGGGATTAAAAATAATGCAATGATTTAAAAACTTATTAAGACTTGATACTTAAACATATCTTCTCTACTAGTATGAAATTCATTCTCAATACATGTTTAACCAATACACAAAAAATGTATATCAAATTTGTTTAGAAACCACTACAAATATCAACATTTTCTCGAAGGAATCAATATTTTGTGAAATTAATTTGGATAAAATAACTAATTTTTAATTAGTTCTAATTGTACTTTCTACCAAGTATAATTTTTATTATTATGTATTGTATACGTGTGATAATACAGACAATATATTCTAAGAATAGCATCATTCTGTTGAAACAATATTATTTGTGATCATGTTTACATTTTCAAATAAATCCATAAATATTGTGGCTACTAATTGAATTACAGAGCGGAAGGAACTCAGGTCAATAGCCCAACGATTGTCCTATTGTTGCAAGCAAAAAGGGCTTGACATAGCCAGCGCTCAATGGGTGGTAAGCAGGGCGACTTAACCATTCGGCTATCCATCGCCTATTATGATTTTGTGAAAATGTTTTTAATTTTTATTTGTCTAATTATTTATGGTTCTGTGATACACAATAAAAGTTGCTGAGACCATATAGCGAATGATATAAATTAGAAGACTTTCTTTTATAAAATTTAGTTTAGTTATACTTTAATAAATAATTTCAACGTTATCATTTTTTAATGGTGATAGGCTTTGTATACTGGGGCAGCAGCAACGATGGTCTTGGCTACAACAGCTTTTTGGGCGATTGGCTCTCCTTTGTATTCTACTTCAGCGTTGAATCCGTTGTGGGAGTCAGCGGTGTAGTGGACGGTACGGGTGACGCCATCAGGTTGCACCAAGGTGTAGTATCCCTTGACAACATCTCCGTCACGTTCTTCATGTTGGTTCTTGACATCACCGGTTACAGCGTCTTGGACTCCGTATTGGTAAGAATATTGTGGATGGGTGTCTGGGTATACTTCTTGGTGAACGGCTTTGACGACTGGTGCGGCGTAGTGAGTTACTGGGGCGACAGTCTTGACAACAGCTGGGACGTGGTGGTAAGCAGCAACTGGGGCGGCGTAATGAGCAGTAACTGGGGTGGCGTAGTGAGCTACTGGGGCGACGGTCTTAACTACGGCTGGGGCATGGTGGTAAGCGGCAACTGGGGCGGCGTAGTGAGCAGCAACTGGGGCAGAAGCGTAGTGAGTTACTGGAGCATCACTGAGTGAGGAGTAGGAAGTCGCATGGTGTCCATGTCCAAGTTCGAAAACTCCAGCTTGAGCACAAGCTACCAAAGCAGATACTGCCAAAATCTAAAATAAAATTTCAATTAATTGCTGAACTAGTAATATT
>NW_017099040.1:0-23635 GCF_001412225.1 Nicrophorus vespilloides
TGTTGTAAAAGAGTATTGCAAACAAATTGATGGCTTCTTGATAGTTTCGTTTCAATGATGTCAAATAGGTTGGGGACCGCTGTTTTAAACCACTATATGAGTATTGATGTATTTCCAAAAGTTTCCAAACACATTGACAATATCAATAAATTTTACTAATTTAATTATAAATCGTATTATAAATGTAATAGGTATAAAGAAATAGTTTCCTTGTTAATTATAACTTTTTAAATATGTGCTTTATTTTATAATATAAATTTGATTACGAACATATAAATTATAACAAGATAAAAAGAAGTTTCTTTTATTTTTGAACAAATATTTTAATCGAATATGAATTTAAATCAAATTATGCTTAGATTTTATAAAATTTATCAAATTAAAAAAATAAGATAATTTATAGATTATTTTTCTTTACTTTTTCTCATCAGAAAAAATCCTGAAAATGAAGATCGGGAAATAAAAATAAAGTGTTCATTATTTTATTTTATTAATCAAACCATATATTTCAAATTCAATTTTAACATTTCTAACCTATCCTGAACATTTAAACATTTCTGCTTCAACATTACAAAACTCGCGTTCTTGCTGCTCCTCAGAAGTTTCTTCGATATTTCATTACTCTCAATCCTCCTCTTGCTCTGGTTACTCAGTAAGTTGCTCTTCTCAATCAGCTTGTATTGGTCCTCCTTCAGATATCCATCGAAATCGAATCTTATTTCTGCTTCATCGACAGAGCTAATTATGTCAACTAGCAAAATCTCGGCGAAACTCTCAGGTTCCCTTTGCGATGTTATTCCATCAATAACATCTCCTATGATAATTAACGATTTCCAATGTTTGTCAATTAATCTGATTTCCTCATCGATCAATTCAATTCTCGAATTTTCAGAAACGTTGAGCGGGTCCGGAAGCTCTAAGGATCTTAAGTTCGATTTTGGGAAATCCCTGAGAATCTTAATCCAATTATCTAACAAATTATTCTCCTTAGAATTGGATTGATCCAAGCATTGAACTTTATCCTTTGTGGAATCGGGTTTATCTTCCTCGTTTATGATAGACACTTTGATTACCTTCTTTGGTAATTTATACTGATACAAGGAGTGAAAAGTGAGATCCCTTACGTTATCGGAATAGTCTTTTTCGAAATTATCCTTGATGACTTTTTTAATCTCTACTTTGCTTTGTTTCAAGGGAGCATCCCATTCCGGAAATCCATACTGCTTCGCTGATCTCTCCATCAGCTTACTCACGTATCTGGTTAAATCCACACCTTTCAATCCAAGCATCTTTGCTCGCACCATCTTCTTGGTGTAACGCCTCAACTCCCGGACTGTCATGCAAGGACATACCTTGTTGTCTTTGTACTTGTGAGCTTCTTCAATGAATCTGAACATCTTGATATGTTGGTTGTTAATGAATTGTTATTGTTTGTTCGTTCTTTATTTATAGGAAAACTCGACAAAACAAGAAGTAAAGCTTTGGAGTGGGGGTATTTGTGTAAATATACAGGTACATCTTTTTAGTGGTGTACAATTAAAAAAGGTCCTTTTCATTGTTTCGAAATTTCATACATACTATTTCTAATTTACAACAATACGAAGTAAAACTTGAAATTTTTAAAGTATTAATAATATTTTTTTTTCTTAATAATAACAAAAGTGTTTATTACAACAGCAAAAAAAAAACAAAATTAAATATTTTCATAAATACCAATAATATTAACTGAAACAAAATGCTATTAACTATAGGTCTTTTCGTCTTTTTTTTTCTTAATTATACATTTTTATTAAATTTATTTAGGCTGTTTTAAATAATTTCTTTAATTTTCGGTTAAACTATTAAAGGGTTATATAAATATTAAATTTATTTTATAAACCCAGGATTAAAATTAAAAATTTTAATAGGAATATGAAATTCTTATTAATAAAATTTATCAAACATTAATACATAAGGATAAGACTAATTATTAAGAACTTTCCATTGTCCATATGACTTCAGCTCATAATTTGTTATTTTTTTGTTAATTTTATATAAATACAATTTAATTATATGAAACTGAAAGTTTCGTCAGCCAATGTTTTGTAAAAGTAGTTAGAGTCATAAAAAAGTATTTTACTATATTTACTAGTTTTTTTAGTGTATATTAATAAAATGTTCGTTATTCAAAGAACTTTTTAATAATATTTTATTGCATGTATATTTGCATTTATTCAAAGGATTATTGACTACTGGTTTTCAACCTTCTGCTTTCTATTCATAAAAAGAATATATTTTACTATGTTTACTACTTTTTTTAAAGGTATAGTAATAAAATGTTCCTTATTCAAATAACTTTTTAATAATATTTTATTGCATGTATATTTGCATTTATTCAAAGGATTGTTGACTACTGTTTTTCAACCGTCTGCTTTCTATTTTAAATTACGTATTTTTTAGTAAATTTCTTAAAAATATGGTTATTAAAAAAAGACGATTCGAATGCAATTAGCGAAATATTTCTCTCAAGAAACTGAAAACTTCTGAAAGGTAATTGCAGATGGCAAGCTGATCTGGTGAGGTAATTAAGGACATCCTCGCATCCCACACCTTGTCCCAGAAGAGAGAAAGAAAGAGAGAGGAAGATATATACTTGGGTAGTTATGGAACAACGATTCGCGCATCGCCGTGTTTTCGGGATGCCGCTGCAACCGTTGATTTACGACGATCAAAATAGCGTCCAAGTTTTTGATAAATGCGATCTACCCGGTGTTTGCACGGCGTGTACGTGCTCCGGCTTTAATTATAGTCCTGGCCTTGTCCGAAACGTGCCTTAAATGCACCGAAAAGGACGAACGTTCTCCACCGAAAAGCACACTCGAAATCGAATCAAATCGATTTAAGCTTTATGATTATTGGCACATCTTAAGCTCCTTATCAATAATATCCAATAATCTTGATTGTAGTTAATTAAAATAATAATTTTGATTTAGCAATAGAAAATTCTTAATAAAGTTATTCAGAACTTTGAAAGTCAATAATAATTAACAATTAACAAAATATCAAAAAAATCATCATTCTACTAAAAATCCCCTGAAAATACTTGAGGATGTTATGTATTGAAAATAGAGATGCAATAAATATATCGTATAATTACAATAATGGTGTTTTTTAATTTGTTATTAACTTTATAAACTATCTAATAAATATAGAAAATTCGTTCATTCTCCACCACTATATTATAAGTAAAATTTATGTTAATTAATTATGGATTTTGTTTGGAAATAGGTAGTTATACAAAATATGTTCAGCAATTATTTTTGATAGTTTTGAACGAGAGCCAAGATCGCCAATATAAATACAGCAAGGTTGCAGTGCAGTTTATTAGCACTCCGCTGCGATATATATTTATGCATTCCTCGTTTTCATTTTTGCGCAGTTTTTTCGCTGCCATCATCGTCGTTTCGATGCCATTCTAATCAACGGAATTCATGTAACGAAAATAAATCATATCCACTAACAATCCCGATGGGAATTCGCCAATGGCTTGATTATATTTTATGCCTCGAACGAGAGCTGCGCGCTAACTGTTAAAACGTGTACCGTAATTAATGCATCCTTAATTGATCCTTGCATATGCGGACTACACGTTCGCTTTATTTCAGACCGACCCACACTTTCGCACTAATCACCCTGCTGTGTGGACATAGCCTCATCGAGCTACCTTAATTGTTATCCAACTTTGATTTAGGAATTTAAAAAAAAAACTCTCTCTCGTACACCTGTGAACCAATTTAATTATCTCCATTCGGAAATACTCTATGCGGTTCCTTATTTTAGACTTACACTATAACAATGCATGCATGTATTTGAAAATTATTAGCGTAGAATCTAAAGAATGAGGAACATGAACGAGCGTTTATTAAAATGTTTTATTTCATTACATACTAAATGTATGATAACAATACAATGTAGTTATTTTAATGATCGTTTTACGATTAATTTCTCTGCCGCACCTTGTAATAATAATTTTATCAAGTTTTGTTTTCATTACAATTACTTTCAGGGCTTTGCATATGATAAGAATTCGAAATTGGACGTCGTTTTATGAAAAAATAATCGTGATATGATTAACAAAGTCGAACACTGCATTCCCTTTGATCCGGCACATTTACATCATTTATAAATGGTAATATTTCCCATTTTTTTTAAGTGGATCGTTCTTTTCGTGCAGAGAGTAATGCGGTACTAATAAGAGAACATTAGAAGGAATTGTTTATGGAATGGGCCCCGAGCCCTCAATAATGTATTCGTTATAACATAAAACACACAAGACAAGTTTCTCTCCTACGTATCGCATGCAATATGCCAGTACATCATGAAACACTAAAAACCGTTTACATTCGTCGGAGGAACCCCAAGCAAAAGAAGAATGGAAAAAAAGAACAACATGCAAACAGCAAATATTACGAGAAATTTTAAACGCAAAACCGATTTGATTTCGGCGAGGGTCGAAACAGGAAACGGTAGTGCAGCAACGGCAACAACAGCACGCTGCGGAGCGATTTCATTGTTCGCAGAAGTACACTTCCGTTGCGGGAATTCTGAATTAGTCCACTGCACCGGAGGATTTATTCCAATTTCCACTGGAAATAACTTCCCGATTCGGCACACTTACTTGGTTACTACTTTTTCCTCATCTTCATCCTTCTGCTGCTGCTGCCGACCGACTCCCATTCGAATCAATAAATAAAAAGGATCGGAAAAGGAAAAGAAACACAAATGAAGCAGTCGAGGAAGCGAATGCAGCGCTGAATAAATAATGGTTCTTTATATTAAGCTTCCTGCACTAACGCAGCGCAAACATAACAGTGTAATGGCCATATTATCATGGAAAAAAAAGTCATTTTCATATTTCATCTTTACTGATTATCGTTTTGAACTTTAATATTTTCTGATGTTGCAAGAAGTAACATAATTTAAAATGAGTTATCATTATTTTCTGTTAGGTTAAGTTTATACAAAGTCCTTGATTATATTTTATTATGATTAAATCAGATTAAATGTTCATTTTGTTAAAAAAATCTACTAACTTAACAATAGTTTAAAATATATATGTATCCTTGAAAGATTAATAAATTCTGAAAATACTGTATCTCATTAAATGAAGATCAGTGTGAATAATTTAGTAAACATAAAAGAGTATGGATATATTAATTATCGAAGTAAATGATTTACAAGTTGATTAACTGATTTTACAATTAGTTCAAAGAAGATGGTAACAAATGCGTTCGGTGAAAATGGAACGAAAGTAAAGAAAAAAAAAGTAAATGAATGCATAAGAGAGTAAGACGAAGATTAATAAAAACAAGAAGGAGCAGATGAGTGTGGAAGCAAAAACAGTTTAAATACATCTCGTTAATCGCCGTTCCATTATGCAATCTTTCTTCCTTCTGCGTCGCTCCATCTTTCTTGCTTTTGTTTTTAATTCCGGCTAAAATTCTTCTCTGCTCCTCGTCTTCCTCATTCGTTTGCTTCTTCCTTTTCGTTGCCCGTCTCTCAGTTATTGTTGTCGTTTCTTCTTTTTTTCCATCATTATTTTTTTTGTATGCATGTTGTTGCTGTTGGCCTCATCTTCTTCGTCTTTCGTCCGAGATGTGATTGATTTCTTGTACGTGTGCTGCGGCCTTACATGCCTTACGCGCGCACCATATAATGAATCAAGTTGTTGAACAAGTAATTTATAATTCTAATTAGTAATAGGCCGTTGAGTTTATTTTCGAGATGATTAATGGGCGTGCGGTAATAATGCCCCGGCCGCAATATAACACAGATGTTAAGTAAGCAAGGAGAACGGTGTTATTGAATGTTACGTGCGCGGAGGCCCTAGATAACTAGATAAGACGTCCGATGCGATGATTTATACAGCGATATCCGCGCCGAAAAAGGATTCTTGAAGAAGGATTTGAACATATCGAGGAAGACAGAAGCGAGATGGAATGATGAAGGAGGAATTACGAAACTGATCGTGTCTCCCACTGTCTCCCATCACGTGGGACCGTATCCAGTTTAATTGCGCGCAATCAACTTATTGTCCTCATTTTCTCTCTTTTTTTCCCTTTCCAACTGGTCTTTTTATTTCATCTGGTCTTCTTGTTAATCAAGGATGGATGAAACCTCGCTTTAATCAGTGCGCGGACTAATTCGCGTCACCGCCGAGAGCCAGGAATATATTATATGCCAGAGAAACCTGAATCGGGTTGGTCTCATCGCGCGAATACCCACATACCTTATAGATCAATTTCCCGATCATTACATGCCATTCGATGTCGCTCGGATAAAAAGAGAAACACGACGTCGATTCAATCCGCACTTTTAATTTTAGCTAGAATTCAAATCAAAACCGTCATTTGCATTCCATTACAAGCCATTATTATCATTATATACGATCAGTTATTTATTCATTATAATTAATGTATTTAATGAACTTGTAAATTAGTTATTATACGACAATTATTTAAGATATTTTCATATATTTATGAAAGATATATTGCATTTGGAGATTCAATTAAGAACTTTTACACACTATATGTCTTCTATGGGTACGCTATAATCACAGGTCATCTGCTTATTAGCCATAAAAATATTTTTTTTATATCGTATAATTTTATTCACAATCTGTTCATCAATGTGAATATTGAATAAATTTAAGATCGCGGTTGACATTGAATGGATAATCTTTTCCGGTGGATAGTTATCATTATGATGATTTGATTTTAATTTGTTGGTTGGCTGTCGTCTTGTAGGTTAACTTCAGTAATATATTAATGCTCTGCGATTCCACTATTTCCTTTCACTGTGAATCTGCTGCTATCCTTAACACTGTCATTGTCCATCGACTTGGTTGAAGGTCCGTATGCTGTACCTCATTCATTTGACTGTGATGAACGATGGCCCTATTGCTGCAAGCACTCACAGGGAGCCTGGCTTGACCAGGATTCGAACCGTGGCCGGTTCGATCGTGAATAGGGCAACTTAAGCATTCGGCTATTAGTTTCCCTACTTCTAAAAATATAAGAAAAAAATAATTAAATAATTGAAACTTTAAAACGGGTGATGATTTTCAGACTATTTTTTTCTGAATGGAATCATTTCACCTAACATCGAATATGAGTGAAATTGTAATGTATAAAATGTGTATACAACAATTATGATGTCCTCTATACATTGCGAGATGTTAACTATCATAATTTAATTGAAGTTGGATGATTTTAATAATCAACAAATGTCTTTTGTTTTTAGAATGTTTGTTGAAAAATAAAATGTGTATATTAAATACGACAATCTATTGTTATTTAGTTGCCTTTTTAATATATTGATATATAAATTGACTAAATTAAAGCAATGAATACTTGATAAATCGTAAAACATGTTTATTTTTTGATTTTCGCCTATATTAAATATTGAATATGTAAATTAGAGCTAAAATTATTGAGAATAAAATGTGTCTAAATTAATTTAGATATGTTTTTTGTAATTAAAGCTACAAGTCAACACAGTTGATATAATAAAATATGAGTCATAGAAGCATTATTATTATATGTCAAGTACTGTCCTTAAATTTGTGTTATTTCTTGTGTTTATTAAACATTGGAGCATATGGAGCAGTGGCGTAACAAAAAGGGAAGATGAGGATAAGTATGAAGATGAAATCTAATATTATGAAGAATAGAATATTTATATAAGTGTCTTCTTTGCATTCCGAACTGCAAGCTCTTATAATTTTGCAGCAATGAAATATAAAAGCTCAAAACAAAGAAAATGACTACAAAGACAGCTTCAACAAAAGTAAACAAAAGATTGAATTAATAAAAACTTTGAAGTAATAAATTTACATCTTTTCAATATATTTATTTTATAAAAATAATCAATAATTTGGTAACGTTATGAGTTGCCAGATATGTTACGATTTAACAACGTGGAGCTGGCTGCGACCAATTCCGCCCGAAGATACTTTTTATTGACGTAGTTGTACATGTTGAAGACAAAAGCCCATGAGACTGCGTAAAACATTATGGCCAATCCTTTGTACTCCCAATCATGAGTGGGATTAGAGACTATTTGATAGCCAACGAAGGTACCCAAAATGATCCTGAATACCAGGAAGAAGGCGATGAACGTCCACTCCACCCCAGTGAACACTGTGGTTTTCTGGAAGCCGTGCGTCCTCAAGAACCAACGAACCTGCAGCAAAGGATTCGTCAGCTCCATTCCGCCCAAAGAACATGCCGCCTGATTACCGTACTGATCCTTCTGCAGTGTCCTGTAGATTGCGAAGCAACTGTAGATGTGGTGGGCGATCATAACGTTAGTTTCAGTTTTGTAATACAAGCACCAGCCCAAATCGAACAGGAAGTAGCCCAGACTGAGAAGAAGCACCGTCATTTGCGAGTTAGTCACGTAATCGTTGGACGTGCTGAAAGCCCAGCCGTCTACGAAACACTCCCCAATCCCCAGGTAAGCAACGATGCAGGCGTGCACAAGGGTTACAATCCGGTTCGAATACTCGGCAGATTTATCTTTGAAGACACACTCCAGGGCTTTGTAGAATCCGTACCACATGCATATGGTCGGTAATATCATCAAGATAATTCCGTGGCCGTTGGCAAACATCACTATGACATTTTGAAGCAAATTTTCGAAATAAAAAAAAAGGAACAGCTTTCGAAAATCGAAGTCACCTCAGCTATAGAAACAATCGCAGTGGGGACGAAATAGTACCTGACGTTTTGTTGTTTTCTTTTCTCTTTTCGCTGTAATTTAAAAGGTAAATCAAATTTTATTGCATTATATAAGATGCACGAAAGTATGTTTTATTTGTAGATGTCGCTGAAGAGCAAAGAGTCCAAAATGAAGACAACCTTTAAGCCGATGAAACCCAGCAATCAGATTGCGAGCAAGAGTCACCACTGCGTAAAATGTTTCCTTATGAAGAGACTCTGGATGGTCTCAGTTAACATGTACGACTTCATGGGGCTGATTGATATGTGCCCGTGCAGCAGCCTACACGTAATTAACCCGTACATTAGATCTTAAGGATATTAGAAAAGTAAACAAATTAAAAGTATTCTCTTGCATCAATTTATTAAACGCTTCTCGCTTCTGTTCAACACCTGCCGCACGTTCATGTTAATCCTGTTGTTCTTCAAGTAGTTCGAATACCGATCGTAGGAGTCTTCCCAAGTTACAACACTCGGTTCAAGGATTCTTGGCACTCCGTGGTAGGACAATCGGGAGTCTCTGCTCATTATAATTACGTCACCGCTCCGGATCATTAGAGCCGTTGGCTTAACGTCCAAAGTTTGTCCGCCTAAGAGGAAAATCGCCGAACTGCCGAAACTGAAGGACAGTAATGGCGCTTCCAAGTTTTGCTCGGAGTGGTCAGTATGACCGGACAACGTCGAGTCCAAGTGATAAAAGTTTATTATCGCAGCCTCCGCGTTAAACTTCTTGAAGTTCAGTTGGTTGCATATCGAGCAACACAGCTCATTCAAATCACCAGGAAATTCATTCTTGGATTCCTCATTATAAACCTACAACAAAAATACATATTGATACTAAAACAATAATACTCATATTAAAATATAAATATACTTTAGTATCCCAATCATGATGATAACCCAAAGTGGCCCATCTCAGCTTCTTCAAAACACTATCATCTTTTTCACAGTAATCCCACCAATCAACACCTGTAGGCAGCAAATTATGTGCATCAATATTTAACTTATTAGGCTTCTTAGTAAAATCCCTCAAGCATCTCACACTCCAATAATTTTGTCCAGCAGTAGTAAAGGGATTTTTTATGTATATCAAACCAGGGTTAGCTTCAATTTCGTATATTTCCCATTCATTCGCCGGTATCAACCCATGGATGCAGTCTACAGATTCTAGTTTCTCCTTCTTTCTGTACTAACCCAAAAAAAAATCTTTTAATAACAAAATTTGTATTTGTTTCAACAACTTACAAGGCTCGAATCTACATCCTCTATTTGATGAAAATCTATCACATCGTCCAATACAGGTGGAGGCTTCTTTGATTTGTAATACTTAAAGCTTTCCTTAAACATCTTTAACACCTTTGAAAGCAAGGTTATGTTACGTGTCAGAACAATAAATAAATAATTAAATCATATCTCAATAAATAATTAATAAAAGTTAATTAATATTTAATGATTATCATTGTTTATTAAACTTAAAAGCAATTAAAAATATTTTTCAACAATTATAATAGCGACATATAATATATAAGATCCATGATTTGTCACGTAAGTTGCATAGATAACATTTACATTAAAATTACTTTTTATGAATTTTATCAACAATAGTAAATTAACGTATTGGCTAAAAGTTGTATAATTGGGTCTATATCGCAAGTCCGACAACTGAAATACCGTCTCTCGAAATCCCAACTACATCAATAGTTTATTATTAATAATAAACCTTTCGATATAGCCAGGATTTCGATACAGTCGGGATTTTGATTTACAGTATTTCGGTTGTCGGGCTTGTGATTGCCAGCATGTATTATTATGTATGTTAAAATTACTGATTTTTTTTCTTTAAAAATGTATTTTTATTTTAAAATTAATTTTGTGCATATAGTTTTTCAGAAATTAATATAATTTATTTCGAATTATTCTTAAATAATGTTTGAAGATCTTGCATATAATGAAAAATATAAATTCAACTCGTGTTCTTAAAATACTCTTATATTGATATAGAATGCACTGGCACCTTGTTTCTGCTTTAATGCCAAAACAAGTTAAATGTAATTTTAAAACAGTAAATTAAGAAATGTGCAAGAATTTTGCTAAGAACAAAAACTCAATTTATTCTTCAACTTTCAACTGCAAGCTAATTGGAATATAATGAGAGATGGTTGGGTGTGAACCAGTTTCTATATTTTTCAAAAATTTCTAATTACTAAACAATGTTTACATATATACTTAGTTCATCAACAACTTTAATAATGCATTTCTTTTTTTAAATACAACAATGACAACATATTTGTACACACTAGACACCTAAAAATGGATCAAGTAAATGGAATATTAGAACTTAAATATGGAATTTCGTTAGGTATATATATATATTAATAAATTTTATGGGCCCGTCCAGACTTGAACGAGAAGACAACGAAAATAAAAAGAAATATAGAACACGACATCATTCTGTGGATTTCGGTTAAAAAAAACCGAAACGTTATATAACATGCCATATAATTTTACATCTAAATTATATTTTTAAAAGTAATATTGCAAAATGTACAAGATTGTGTATGTATGCGTGTGAATAATATCTCGTTTTTGAGTGTAGGAATAATACTTAGAAGAGGATGTCGTCGTCTCCCTCATCCAACATGTTCGCAGCAGCATACTTCTCATCATCGGCGGCTTTCGTCGCGGCTTTGTACTTCTCAGCCTTGGCGCGAGAAATGCGTTTCTTGTCCTGGATTTTCTTCAGGCGGTAGAACTCTTCTCTCTCCAACTCGTCCAGCTCGGAGATGATGTACGCTAAAGTCTTTTCTATTCTTGGTATGATGACTGCAATAATTATGATACGAATTATTTTTTTTAACTTATACAAATTGCAACAATCGTACCGTGCTCAATAGCGTTGACTCTTCTGTTCGTGATTTTGATGACCTCATCCAAAGTGACGAAAGACGTCTGCAGAGACGCCAATTCAACCAAGAGCTTCACAGCGCTCTGATAGTTCTTCTTCAACTTGGCCAATTGTTGACCACCACGAGCCAAACCCGCCAATTCATAAGTATCAGTGCCATCTTGGTAGCTCTCGAACACAGGCAAAGTAACACCTTGAAATCAAATCACATTAGCTATTGTAAATCTTATATAACAAACATCAATCAACCTGCTACATTGTCTTTCTTGGTGCGGATTTTGATTTGAGCTTTAGTCACATTCTGCAGAACAACCTGGTTGAAGTCTCCTGTGGTGAATTTAGCTTCAGCTAGAGAAAAGGCAGCCTCTTTCATAACTTCGCCCATCAACGTTTTGGTCTGAAGATGAAATTCTTATTAGAATAAAAAAACTTAAATTTTTAACTAAATTAATTACCTCGATGATCTTGCCAAGAATCATGCGGAAACGCATCTGCAGAGCGTCGGCCTTCTTCTTGAGAAGACTGTGACCCTTCTGGGCTCCCTTTAGCCTAGATTTCATCAACATTTGGGCCCTACATTTGGAGAAAGCGAAATTGGGTTAATCGATAGGCGTAACAATAATTTGTATTATATTCGTATCGAATCCATCAAAAACTTACCCTCTGGAAGGGAAAATCGGCAACCTATCTTTTCCAGACATCTTTAGGGAGTGTTTTCTTGACAATTTTTCACTCAAACACACATACACACACTCTACGAATGTCAGCTGACTTTTCCTACTAAATACTGTCATGAGATTCCACTGGCACGGGATCTGTACGTCACAATGGGAAATACCAGTTGCTACTTGCGGTCACAGATGGCACTCTCATCGTATTCGTATTGAAATTTAAGAAAATGCAAATAAAAAGAGGCCTATATCCAAATCCCGACAACCGAAATCTCGTCAATCGAAATCCCGATTGTGCCTATATTTTTAATTTATGTTTTATGTTATACTATATACCAGGGATGGCCAGACTTTTTGCAGCAAGAGCCGCACCTAAACATTTTGGTATAAATATTTGTGTTTTGTTATGGCTCAACTAGCCAAAACAAGACTCTTGAAGAGCCGCATGCGGCTCGCGAGCCACAGTTTGGCCACCCCTTCTATATACGCTTCGGAATAATTTAAAAATGTTATTGTATAAATAATAATAATAAAAGACACTGTCGGGATTTCGTTAAAGCTGGGATTTTGATATTGTCTGAATTATGGTTGTCGGGATTTTGATATAGTCGGGATTTAGAACGTCGGGATTTTGAACGTCGGGATTTTGATATAGAATAAAAAGGCACTCTTGTAGTTAGTATACAGTCTTTTTCTTAATCTTCGAAGTCTCAAATCCATTTATATTTATATAGTAAGCACTTACGAGGAACCTAATATTTCTTAGATAATTTGAAAGAAACGTGCCTAATTTATATATACAACACTTAATAATGTTTCATTTTTATTAAATTGTTGTAAAATTTTGAAAAAAATAATATAAAACTATAACGTTGAAGGATTAATGCTTTACTTGCAAAGACCTGAGCCCTGATTCTCAATAGACATTTTAAAAGGAATCTTCTAAACTAATATATATTAATACAACAATTGTTTCCACGTTTAAATATAACTTAATTTTAATTCAATTTTTTACAACTTCCAGAAAAATGTTCTAAAAATGAGAAAAGAAAAATATCAAATATGTCGACATAATGTTAAAACTATTATTACACTAGAAATAAAATAACATATATTCAAATATATTGAGGATAAAAACTTGTTGTTTAATAATATCAGTCATTAAGAAAGAATCAGTACGTAATGCTAGATAATGGAGTCTATAATTGTTGGTTACCATGAATGAACATTCAATGTAAATGGCTGTAATTGTGCATTAAAAGATGTATATAATTATAATAAAATACTTTAAAGTATCTATATAAATAAAAACCTAAAGAATATTTCAGTCTCAAACATACATTTTTCAGTGAGTGATTCAACTGTGATTAAGGTGAAAGATTTATTTATTTTCAGAAATATTTATTACATAAATTATTTTAAATATAATTTAACAAATTAAAAAACTACAGCAATGTCTCCCATAATACAGGTAATCCCGGAGTATTTGAAACTGGAGAAACTAAATACCTATAAATTCGGAAAATTAGAGACAATTTATTAAAATCTAAAATTTTAGTCCATTTTTCTAAGTACGAACGGAATGTTTTCTTGTCTTAACTTAATTGTTACTCTTGTTTTCTCTATTGTCGGACAATTTTCTCTGTTGATGGTGGACCAAAATGTCTTTCTGCTGTTCTGTTTCCATATTGTTTTGCATAGTTAATCACATTTAGTTTATACCTCACGTTATATGAAAATCTTTTTTGTTTTGTTTTCAAATTTAGAGACGATTTATTGAAAAAATATTTTAATATATCATTTGCACCATAAGACGCACTAATTTTATATGTAAAAAGGTGCGTCTTAAAGTCCGAAAAATACGGAAAAATAAAGTCATAAAAAACATAAGTAGAAAAGACATGACAATTTGTATAAGAAAATGTGTATAAAAAGTAAATTTTAGAATTTTCAAATCGGATAATGTATTTATTTACTCGGGTGTTCAATAAAATCATGCACTTTTTAAGAATTCAAAAGTTTATTGAAATAACAATTATAGAGTGATACCTCGACATACGAGTTTAATTCATTCCGTAACCATCCTCGTATGTCAAATTGCTCGTATTTCAAAGCATATTGGGATCGTTGCTTGCGGTGCAGCGGTGTAGCGGCGTAGTGTGCGATTCCTCGTAAGTCAAATCTTTCTTTCATCTCAAAGCAAAATATCGCTCGCTTGACGGCTCGTATCTCAGAACACTCGTATATTAGGGCAATTGTTTATCGACTGTATATGATAATAAACTAATATATTATGTAATCTCATTTAATTTCAATAATTTTCTGCCAGCGTTCAGTTGTTGATTCCTCGACCATATAAAGCATTGTCTTTCGGGGAGGAAAATCTTGTTTGCTACTGATCTTTATTCACTCATTCTTTAAGTTCTTTAATCTTCACATTCTTCATCTCCTATGACGATTAATAGTCGATGATGAGCAAATTCAAGACGCTGTCAAACAAGCAAAGATGAACGCGATGATTTGTGTTGTTTTCGTTGAGCTTATGAGGAATCCATAACCCAAACTTTTGGACTATCCTATCGATTGAAAATGATTCAGCGGTGAACATACGAGTTCATCTGCCAAGTACGGGACTTCCTAACCTAGAACTATTACTTTTATAAAGCAATGAAACTATTTCTGAGCTGTTTTTTTTGCAACGAAACCATGTCCGTAGACAGCACTGATATTAGGAGCGGCTAGGGTAGCATTACAGCCGTGATAAAGTCGGAGAGAAGAAGAACCTGCACGTTCATAAACTTCAGGGTTAAACGCAACTAAATATAAACAGCAATTAAATAATTAATAGACATAATGTGGACAACACAATAATTAATAGACAAAATGTATAAAATTATAAAACTACATGTATTTCAGCACTGAATAATTTCGTAATTAATGGTTCAATGCAATATCATATTGTGACCTAACTAATTCATTATAATTTAATTTGTTTAGTTTCCAGCAGTAACAAAATTATGCAAAAAAATATTTTTAATTAAACAACGATTCATTTACTACCAATAATTTTTATAAGTGTTTCGTACAAAAATATATCAGCTGATTTATTTATTATGTATTATTAATATTTAAGCCATAAATAATATTTTTTTTGTTTTCTTAAAGGTTCTCCAATAAAATTTAAGTACGTTTTCACAGTATTTAAAATAAATTCAATTATTTTGGCATTAAATATTCCAATGAAATAAATAAAATAATATTTGAAATTTCAATGACTTCTGTGATATTTCAAGTAATTAAATAATAATTAATCAAAATTCGATAACATTAATTTGCGTAATTTAAATTTACTAATTATGTAATTTATGCGGATGGCTTACCTAATTTTAATGCACTAAAATTCAATCATCTCGTGAAGTAGTTTCTTAATCGGCTTAATTCGCTTAAGGGGTTTGAAAACTGCGGCGCTCACGGAAAATTGGTTTTCCCGGAAATCTCATCATTTAAAATAATTCAACGCGTTCAGGCCTGGCTTTCGCATATTTTTGTTTATGTGCAAAACATCATCTGTAACTCGGCGCATACACAATCAACCTCTTAATATTTATTGAGATAAAACGTCAAGATTAGTTTATTCGTTTTACCAAGTAAACGGAACACTTCAAAAATCCTGAAATTTTCATTCCAATTTTTCAGGGAACTTCAGTGTTCCGCGTACGATAGTTTAGGAAACCCTGAGTTAATGAAAGCATCATATTTAGAACAAAATGTTTATAAATATTTATAAATTTTAAAAAAATATTAAATTAAATTACGCCATGTGCCCGGCGCATCCATCAATTTGGTATTAATCGATTTCGAATTAGACGTATTATTAAATGTGTGAATGCCTGGGTTAACTTAATGACTTTGTTAGATCGTGTGAATGCGTGGAATTCAATAAGCGGTGAGGCTTGAATGATCTGAGAAGTATTTGCGGGGTGATGAATATGCGGAAAGGAATTTTATTGAGCGACAAAAGGGCATTAATAAAAAGCGGGAACGGGAAAATATGCGGTAGTCCGCGCCTGTTTTCATCCCGGGCGTTGGTTGAAGCAAGGAGCAGAGAGCGGAGGACAAACATCGTCCTGCCTCGCAGCTTTTAGTGCAGCCAGAAAGCTCGCAACGAGAACCAGCAGAAGGACAAAAGCTCCCACGCTCCCAGCACACGCGACTACAACAAGCAGCTTAGTTCACTACTTAGTAGAGAACTGTAACATACATCGGCGATAGCAGCGCTTCTGTAAATTTAAAAGAAAGCAGGTACCACGCAACCATAGGTTTAATTCAAAATTATACGATTTGTCGATTTTACTTTATTTTGAAAACTGATTGATTGTCCGTTTTTTTTTTATTAAAAGCAATGGAGTTTGGACCGATTTCCGCTGGGAAATTTGAAGAAGTCATCGAACACTTGAGACAACATTTCCCCGATGAACCACTCAACGAATGCGTCGGGCTGTGCAAGACGGGAGAGCCCTGCGAGCTGCTTGAACACCACGACATGTCAACATTGGAGGAAGGCTTCTCCATCATGGCAATTGACCCAAAAACCGGCGAAGTAAGTCAACATTAATTATGCAATCTACACTCTCAGCGCGCGCTATTACATCCGAAAGCAATTACTCGTGCCATTTTAGAGCACAATAGATTCACTCCCCCTTGAGCGTAGTAATTTACGAAATACAAACGTGAAGAAGTTGGTACTTCTTTGCTTCAATTACCTAATCCATTTGTTACATCATTCAGTTATGTATTTTAAAAAAAAAACAATCAATTAAAATTTCGAAATAAAATCAACAAATTTTGAAAATTTTGATAAAGTTTGTAAATTTCCAATATGAATAAATTATTATTAATAACTATTTAAGACTATTATTGCACGTATTTCTTATTGTATGATGGTATTCGTAAAATAAAGTTCTTTCAAGGATTTTTTGTTTGCAATTCGTGCTGCTTATCTTCCAAGTTCTACCTCATATATTTCAAGAGAATTGTTAGCAATCTAATAGCTATTTCAAACGCAACTCTAAAAGAACTAAATAAATTAAGTCAAAACACGCTGATAAATTAAAATTAAGTATTTAAACTTTAACTTATTTATATATTATTTTACAAATTTTCTTATTATGAAATCGATATGAAATGGATATTATAAATTCATAGAGTATAACACATTTACATACCAAGTCGTATGAGTAATAAATATCATTATTTACAACGAAAAAGTCAACATTCCTCATAAATACTATGTAACTATTTTGTTGTTATCAATAGTTTAAAAAGATATGTTTATATTTGAATATTCACATGTTAAAAAAATGATTAAAAATATCCCATAATCAAGTACATTTATTTATTCTGTACAAATGCGCTTGATTGTCGCATATTTTGCATTTTTGTGCATTAATTTTATTTTTAAATAATTGTTTTAACTTCTTTTAAATTTCTATGAAATATGTTATATTATAGCAAATAATTAAATATATAATTAAAAAAAAATAGTTTATTTATGATTTATTAAATATTTATATTTTACTTAAGAGAAACAAAGAATATTTAAAATAAAATTGTTAATATTTTATATTTTGTTCGGTTTCCAAGTAATATTTAAATTTTGTAGTAGTAAATATTTAACGCATTTCGCCAAGTATAAGACGTTCCTTATTTTTGGGACCAGACATTTATATTACATAAACTATATAATGTTCGCGTAATTAGACTCCAATTATAATTAGAAATAGATAGATGGAAAAGCGTGTAATAGAGAGTGAAATGATTATTTTCTAACCAATTACATCCATCTGTGCAGAATGAAAAGCATTCGAAAAATTCCCATTCAATTAATTTAATTCCCGTTTTTATTTGTGTGTGTATTTGCTGTGCGCCTTGATTGGCAATTAATTTCGCGCAAGCTTTGCGGTGAAAGATAAACAAAACGAAGAGAAAATAATGAAAATGCCGGGATTTTCCTGTTTTATTAATTCCGCTAAATTGGCGTTTCCACTGCGTCGTAAATAGACGTTGGTATTTGTCGGAATATTTTTAATAAAGCCGGAGAGACAATGGGAATTTAGATCCGGATCTGTATTATTGGCATTCCTATTTCTCCTCCGAAGCTCCGGATTATTGCTTCTCTCCCCGTTCGCATCTAATGAAGCGCATTTTTCAGATTGCCGGCGTCGCTCTGAACGGCATCTCCAATCGCGGCGACAACGAGCTCGCTATTGAAGAGATGAAGTCGATCGATAGTATTCAATACAAGCAGATCTTCGGTTTGCTCTACAACACCAACCAGGAGCTCGATCTTTTCGCCAAGTATAATTTGGAGAAGATCTTCGAGTTGAGAATCTTATCTGTGAATTCGAAGTATCGTGGTAAGGGCATCGCCAAGGAGCTTTTCTTGCGCAGCGAGATCTTAGCTGAGGAGTCTGGGTTTAAGGTACATTAGACGAGAAGTTATGAAGGTGTATTAATCTAATTTTCTTGGATAGTTGATGAAGGTGGACGCAACAAGTAGATTCTCTCAGCGTGTTGCGGAGAGCCTGGGTATGTCTACTGCGAAGGCCGTGAAGTACAGCGAGTTTAAGGACGAGAAGGGCCAATCCATTTATAGCATCCAGCCGCCGCACGAGTATTACAAAGTCATGATCAAAGAGTTATCTCCAAAGAACTAAGGGCTTCGAATACTAAAAGCATTCACGACAATAAATAAATAAATTATGAAATCGCAATTTATACGTGGACCAAATGTTGGGGCGCTGCCACACCGCCATGCAGACGTAACATTCATGCCTCTATAAATGCGATTTGTACTCGGACTAAAGAAAACTGCAGGATTATATAACTATATACATATATATCGTACATCTTTGTTTTGTATGTAAGATTGCTGGATTGTAAATTGTGTATGCGTGTGTTTATAGTATTACCTACTTGATGTGCCAAATATATACAGAGTGACGTAGCAGCAATTTCATTTGTTTCTTTATTAGATTTATATTTGAACCATCCAACCCATTTAATTTTATTAACTTGAAGTTTTCAATTATTTAAAATCAAATAATAATCTCAATCCAGAAATACTGATTTACTAAACAAAACTTAACTTAAAGTTTTCTATTTATTTCAAATCAAAAATGATTTTCCACTCAGAATAACCGATTTACTAAACTTAACTAAATATGAAGTATTTTAAATTTCCATTGCAGAATAACATAATTTACTATATAAACATAAAATAAAAGTTAACAATTTATTTGACGATTTTATTGAAGAAATTTCTAAGTTAGTTGCATTCATTGACGTTTATCAATTAAAATACTGTTAATGTTTCGAAATTGTAATTGTATAGGAGGTAGTCAAAACGTTCCTGCGTTTTGCAACAACCTACCTTTATGAACAAGGATTTTCCACTTTCTTGAACATAAGACTAAAGCAGAGAAATTGATTGGACTCCGAAGACATGGCCGTCTTATCAATTAGACACACACAACAATATTTGAATTAGAATTCAAGAAGATTCATTTTATTCGTAAGTTGTTATGATTCCGATCACAATTTATAATATACAGAAAATTTAGACAAAAAAAAAACTAATATTGAAAAATACATTTTTGGACAAAAACAATAACAAAAAACATGTAGCCATGGATTGGAAGGAAATTTCTGTGGATCACAGGTTGAAAAACATTGATTTAAATCCGTGATTTGCATCCGGTGTGCAGTGAGAGGATCAAAGTGTGGCGCTAAAATTTAAATAAAACAATATTCATTCAATTGTTATCCAGTGAAGTCCAAAATAGAATAAGTGCCGCAGAAGTTCAAGAGAACCTCGAGACAAAAACAAAACAAGTTGAAACATGCTGATTTCTATGCTAAAGAATTCTCAAATTCTATGAATTGCTTATCATAAACTTTATTTTATTTGAGAAACTAAGTTATATTGCAGGTCATATTTTATATAGCTTGGAATTAATTTTGCAATTATGCTTCTACATTTTATTATTTAGGCTTAGTATTGACTTTTTATGTTAAATATTCAATATTATAAATAATCACATTGTTATAAATAATATACAAACATATTGCGTTTATGGTAAATTGTTATATTAAAACTTTATTTAATTGTTTTCCACTGAAGTTCAAAATAGAATAAGTGCCGCAGATGTTACCGCATAGGTGTCGTAAAAAAAGGTTGAAAAACGCTGATCTATGAATTGCTTGTCATAAACAACCTTTCATTTATATTGCAGGTCATATTTAATTTTTCTTGGAATTAATTTGCAATTATGCTTCTACATTTTATTATTTAGGCTTGGTATTGATTTTTTTATGTTAAATATTCAATATTAAAAATAATCACATTGTTATAAACGCAAATTGCGTTTTTGGTAAATTGTTATATTAAAACTTCATTCAATTTTTTTCCACTGAAGTTCAAAATAGAATAAGTGCCGCAGATGTTGCGGCATAGGTGTCGTAAAAAAAGGTTGAAAAACGCTGATCTATGAATTGCTTGTCATAAACAACCTTTCATTTATATTGCAAGTCATATATATTTTTTCTTGGAATTAATTTGCAATTCTGCTTCTTCATTCTATTATTTAGGTTTAGTATTGATTTTTATGTTAAATATTCAATATTAAAAATAATCATACTGTTACGAATAATATATATAAACAAATTGCGTTTATTCTAAATTGTTATGTTAAAACTTCATTAGTGCAATAATCAAAATGTTGCTGTAATTATTAGGATATTGCATTTTAAACGCAATCCGCAAATTGAGTGAGTATCCAGGAGATTCGGCCGCCTCCAGCGCCGCCCCAAGTTCAACTTCGTATTCTTGTTACCATAGCAACCTATCCTGAATCTCCCGCTTGGCTCTTCCTCGACCTACATACATTCGGCTCCATCAAGAATGGCTAATAATCATCAATCAGACGATTGATCGCCTTTAACGAGCTCGGCCTTTGTTTAAAATCACGTCGGTCGGCATGAAGAGGGGCGCGACCCGTGATGGACCGTGCCGTTGATTTCGGCACAAAAATTATTTATTGAGCGATAAACTGGCGGGTCAATTGCGCAGAATTCAACGGGGCCGTAATTACCAATTACCCGGAGGATCGGCTTGCATGCGAATCGTTTAATTTACGGATTTCGATTAAATCCTGCCTTACACCTTACAAATTGCACGCTACAACAGAATACTAAAAGCTTTCCGACACCAAACAACAACACACTCTTTTTTTAATTCCTTATTTTCCTTTGGGTTTTTCGTTAACTGAAAAGAAAACAGTTTTTATATATCTTTGACATTATAATGACGTTTTAATGTACAATATTTACAGATAACTTGGGAAATTTTTATTTTTGCTTTGGGAGTGCTTTATGCTTTATATGTTCATCCAAAAGTTAAAAGAAGTTCACTCTGTAAATTCTCTTGAAACTGAATATAAAACCAGGTAGTATTATCATCTGGTTCCTAAAATAAGGGATGTTTTACGATGTATGTAATATAAAGCAACGAAATTTCAATATAAATTGAACTACAAAACCATCTACTGCAACAGTTGAATTTGAGATGTCTTCAAGTACAGTAAGCGTAGAAATTCCTTCGATGGACGATAGCCCGAAAACTCCTAATCAAAGGCGTTACCCAGCGGCCGGACGTCTTCGTCGACGAAATATCATATCACAACCCAGCACGCCGAGGAGGTACCTTAACCACGTTAGACGCAAACGTATCAATTTTGATATAACCGAAAATGATCCTGTCATCTCATACGAAGAAGATGCTAAGAACTTCGCCGAGACACAAAGCGTAACTAGTAAACGAAAGCGGCGTGAATTTCTAACTCCTCCGAGAAGGAGACTATTCAAAAGGCGTCTACACATAGTTTACGAAGATTCCAATTCTCCGCAATGGGAAGGCGAATTTCAGAGCCCGGCTTCCGATGACGATTCTGAAGTCGATTCTCCACCGATCGAGGGTCCAAGATCAAGAATCTCATGCTCTGATACGTCCGATTATAATTCTTTAAACTCATCAAATTCTTCTTTAAATGAGTTAAATAGTTTAAATAACAATAGATCAAAACGCGCCAAGGTGGAAGAAATTGACGAAGAAGCAAAGAGTGAAGTTAAAAATAGGATGGATGTCGTCAATGATATTAACGAGATGATGTGGAAGCTGCGCATGTAATATGTTAACTAATACCATTGTTTTTATTTTAAAATATAGTGTATATATTATTTATTGAATAAAACTGTACAAATATTTAAGAACAACAAACTTTTTTTTATTTCTAATTTTCAAAAACGGTATGAGTACTTAGAAGAACTATACTTTCGTTGATTACAAATATCATGCAAATGTTATTCAATTTTGCACAAAAAAATAACACAAATAACATTCTGAACCCAAGTTTGGAAATGTTGTGATCACAAACAACAATAAGATGAAACTAGATTGACGACTAACCCGAGAAACTCTTTTCCAATTTTCAAACGATGAAGGGAGTTTGTAGTACTTGTATGAATTCGGGGGCTTGGTGAAGGTCTCTATATTCTATTAATATTTGTTTATATAAAAAAACGTACATATTGTGTTTATATATTATAATAATGATTGGACACAATACGTTTGTGTTTTGCATTAACAGCAAATACAAATTATATTTTTAAAGTATAGTCCGCTTTAAACAAGGATGACAAAGAAAATCGAAGATGGTTTATATATTCAAATACACATAATATATGTACACAAGTTCTAAAACTGATGTAAAAGGCGCGAAATCCAAGACTACTCTTCTCATCGTCATTCGTTATGCAAAACGTCGTTCATTAAGCGAGTCATTTTTCTTACAAATAATTTTGCTCGTTAAGCGAAATGCTCCTTATACGAGGTGCTCGTAAAGCGAGGTTACAATATATACTTTTGTTGATTCCAAATATTTAGTTTGTTGGGTAATTCTTCCAAGAAATGATTTAAGTCCTAAGGAAAGTGGGGAGAAAAAATAGTGCTGTTCCTTCAGTTGATTCTACAAGCCTTCAGCGAAGTGTATCTAGAAAAATTGAAAGAGTCATACAAAATGGCTAAGAAACATAGGACCAAAAACTATGACGACGATTCGAGTGTTAAAGTTCCTGGATCGGAATCGTGCGATGACAGCGGAATTTCGCATTCGCCAATAGCCGTCAGGTCCCCCAGAACACCGACTGATTACAGATGTTATCCAAAATCACCTGAACGAGAC
>NW_017099041.1:0-6544 GCF_001412225.1 Nicrophorus vespilloides
TCCTACCATAAAACTTTTAAAAAGCAATGTCTTCTTGAAAAATTATGTATATGTTTTGCACTTTACTTATTTTCTTTTCTTTTTTATTTTAATTAATTATTTTGTGAACTCTCTTGTATCAAATAAAAAAATAGATATTTTTAAAATTAGAATTTGTTGCAAATACATTCATAGCTAAGGGTTTTATTGCGGAGGCAATAAAAATAGCAATTAATTTCCAATTTACCTGGTTTTATTGCACTTATACTAAATTAATTTTTGGAAATCCCTAATATTTCCTTCCATTTCCAGTTCAACTATACATTTTCTGCAATACGACATTAGTTCTTCAGCAGCTTTCAGTGAGCAACAAGTGAAAAACATATTCAATTGAAATGGATAACTTTGACGAGTTTACTTTTTCATCAGTAGATTATATCGTGCCCCAGGAAAATAACTTCAACGAAGATGAAGTTATTGAAATAATTGATGATGAGGACATTCCCACTGTGAATCACGAATCACGTTTTGACTTTTGTAAAGCGATAGAAAACGACGATAAATTTATGGAGATTAAGGAATCGGTGGAAAGTGTTCCAAAAATTAGTGTTAATAATAAGAAGAAAAATAATATCAGTTTCCAAAAAGTTGTTACTAATGTACTCAGTGAAAAAAAGATGAAAATGTCTGCTTTTCACAGGTCGCCTATGTGTAGGAAGAAAGCAGTAGTCAATGTACAGAAGAAAACGTTTGTTCAGAAAAAGTCAGATGATTTTGGAAAGGAAATGAAAAGTAAAACAGACAATAATGAAGAAAAAACATCTAAGACAAGGCAACCAATATTGTGGACAAACGAGGTGAAGGATTTAGGTAAACCAATAACTCTCGAGAAAGAATTAGGAAAAAATTGATCAAATCCATGGGGAAGGAAAGAAACATATTATCAAAATGCAAGCAGAACCAAAGTGATAAATACTTGGAATAAAGTAGTTTATACGAATGGAATCAAAAGGAAAGCAGACAATATTGCAGAAAATCAGTTGCAAAGAAACCTAAAATAATGCAACCCATATTATGGAAAAACGAGGAAGAGGATTTGGTAGAACCTAATACGTTGGAGGAGGAATTAGCGAAAATTGACAAGATTCAACATTATGTGAGGAAATTGTATGTAGTAGATAGCTACGAACATATAAGAAAACCGATGAAGCTGAATAACAGGAGATATTAAATATATTTGTTGTAATTTTTTTATTTTTGTATCAAAAGTTTGTATTTTTATGTGTATATTAGGTACATATGTTTTTTTTATAATAAATTTGTTTTTAAACCTAAGTTTTTGAAATTATGTCATGTACAAACCATTATGAAATAGTAGAAGAAAACTATTATAGACTATGACTGGCTTAATAGTAAAATAACGATCATACCTAAATTATACCAAGAGAAATTAACAAGTAAATTTTAACATTTTACTTCTAATTCCAGATAATTCCAATATATTTTAAATATTAGTTTTTTTCATAATTTGTAAGTTTAATTACATAAATATTTCAATTATTTCATTAAAAAAATATTTTGAGAGAATTAATTTCAATTATTTTAACATAAAAAAATCTTTGATCCACAAGGAATAATAAAAGTTTTCATAAAATATTAATTTGCTAAAAAAAATTAATCAATCAAAATAAATTAATTGAAAACATTACCAAAATCAATATTATTGTAATATAAAATACGTTTTATTTTTTCAATATATTTATTATTAGTAATTAATAATTAACTGTCTATATAATAAATAAAATAATAATTAATTTTTAAAAGCAAAGAAAAATAAAGGATTTAAATTTTCTTTACGAATTTAATTAAGATGAGAATAAAAAAAATCTCAACGTTGTTGTGTGGAAATATAAAACGAACATTTTCAAGGGTAAAAACTTCGTTTCAGAGTTTTTAATTAAATAAATTAATTCTGGTTGTTAATGTTTATGACAAGATTAATTAGGACAATGAAAGAAAAATAAATTTACTTTTATAATACATGAGATAAAAAAATGAAAGTAATCTAATGAAAATATGGTGTAATCAAAGTATATTTTTTTTATGAAAGTAGAAGAAATCTATTGGGTGTTGACTGATTTGCTACAAATAGATGATGTTTTCATATGGTTTGACAAAATAATATTTTCCTTGGGGTGGTTGGAAAGATACAGTGGGAAAAAATTTAAATATGTGACACGTTTCTTCGGGCTCCTGCGGTGAAGACACATCATACAAGATATCCGGCGGAAGTTGTGACACGAGCGTCGAACCACTCGAGAGAAGCGGATTTACCGAAACCCGAAACACATTTTCGCTAGGGGTGGCGTATCTCGTGGTGGGTTGTGGCGTTTTATCCTCCGTGACTTTTCTGGATTCGAACTCGTGCTCGAACCGTATTTACTCATTTTGGCTGGATGAGATAACCGGTCGCAATTAATTCCATCCTCCCTTTCCCCACAAACAAGAAACGTGTTTCGGATAATGGAGGCGGGCGGCGTTTTTAAACGTAATCCTCGGTAATTAGGTTGCGGATTCGTAGGTGCTCTGCACGGAAGACGGTGCTTGTTTAAGATGCAAATTGGCGCTAAAAGAGGGAGCGAAATTTGCCGGTGGGGTTGGTTCTGGGTGGAAGTTTATTAATTCATCGGATGATGTAATCAGATGCCGCGAAAATTAAACGGCCTGCTTAAAGTTTCAGCTGGATGTTGTAGAGGTAGAGGAGGCTGTTGGGGCGTCGTCGAATGCATGCATTCGCATCCACGGATGGGTATGTTTGCGTTGTTCAAATGCATTTACGTTAACATTTATATGTTTGCAGCGACGGCGGCAACAGATCCGCTGACAAATTGCTAATTTATCGCCGTTCGGATAGAAACGGGGCCACAGTCAGGAACTGCGCCGCCGCTTCTGCCGCCGCCCCCACGACTAACTATTTATGCCCCATGCATACCAATAACTTATTATATGTCCCTCGTACATTACGCGTCGCGTATTTATTCCACGGTCCCGGACACTTGCAATACAATTACAATATTTTATACATCAAACATAATTAAACGCCCATTTCCGCACGCATCCATCGACCATACAAACATACAAAACTATTAAAATAAACAACCCCTAAATCGAGAAAAAAATAGTCATTCATATACCAATTTTATCGAGATTCTAGTTGGAAATAGGGACTGACTCATCCAAAAGCTTTAGGTTCTCACGTAATCATTCAACCAAGAATTATTGCACCACTTTTTATACACACAATTTACTATATCTCACCTATTTTGGAATAATTAATAAATTTGAAAATTTACACAACCTTGTTGTGTGGAAATATAAAACGAACATTTTCAAGGTTAAAAACTTCGTTTCAGAGTTTTTAATTAAATAAATTAATTCTGGTTGTTAATGTTTATGACAAGATTAATTAGTACAATGAAAGAAAAATAAATTTACTTTTATAATACATGAGATAAAAAAATGAAAGTAATCTAATGAAAATATGGTGTAATCAAAGTATATTTTTTTTATGAAAGTAGAAGAAATCTATTGGGTGTTGACTGATTTGCTACAAATAGATGATGTTTTCATATGGTTTTACAAAATAATATTTTCCTTGGGTTCTCACGTAATCATTCAACCAAGAATTATTGCACCACTTTTTATACACACAATTTACTATATCTCACCTATTTTGGAATAATTAATAAATTTGAAAATCACCTGTTATTTTTGTATATTTAAATTCATCTAGGTTTCATACATTGAAGCATCATACTTTACTATACTTTACTGTACTTGACTATACTTGACTTTAATTTAATATACATGATAATACTTTACTATACTGGACTATACTTGACTTTACTTTAACATACATGACTAAACTTTACTATACTTAACTATAATTCACATTACTTTTATATACATGACTATAATTATACATAACAAAAATAAACAAAATATACAATAGTTTACTTTACTATACGTGACTATACTTGACTTTACTTTAATATATATGACTATGCTGAACTATCCTTGACTATAGTTTACTACTTTTTGAGAATTTAAGAAGTAGGTCATCAATAATAACAATTCAGTAATATTTTTTAGCAAACAATTAATTCAATAAAATCACACTTTACTATACTTTACTGTACTTGACTATACTTGACTTTACTTCATTATACTTGATTATACTTTACTGTATTGGACTATACTTTACTATAGTTAACTATTCTTCACTTTACTTTAATATGTTTAATATATTATTGACTATACTTAACTTCACTTTACTATATATGACAATACTTTACTAAACTTGATTATTCTTGACTATAGTTTACTACTATTTAAAATTTAAGAAATAGGTCATAAATAATATTCAAACTAATTCAATAAAATACTGTATTCAAGAACAGAAAGCCCTGTAAATAGCCCAGATTTATTATTTGTACCAGGGTTTCCCAAACATATTCGGATAACGCCACCCTTAATATATCCCATTTGTTTTCGCGACGCCCCAAATCGATACATTAGTTTATCTCAGTGCGAACTTCATGTTAATATATCAGAACTCTCACTTTTCTTGGCGCCACGGTGTACAGTTTGTGAACCCCTGATCTATACAATATATATCATTTTACGTTTACTATTAATTTAATCAATATTTTATATATTATATATTTTTATTGAATTTTAAAAATTGCTTTAAGTCGCTACAAACTTCCATATCTTATAATCTTAATTTTTCTTTTTCGTGAGAATTGATGGAGAATCCACTTAAAATTTCATTAAATATTCGTAAAAGTAATCGATTTTCCGTTGTCCCTAATCTCCTTCTCTCTCTCATCATAAAATTTTCCATGAAATAAAGGTTTAGTTAGTAGATTATTTGAGTAGCGTTAAATCGAGAGACGGTTTATTTTGTTTTGTTTTCTTATAAAATTTGATACCGTTAATTGCCATATCGGAGTCACGAAACGGTCGTTTGCGGGGGCGCAAAGTCCGGACGTAATTTATTGGCTCAGACACGAGATTATGACTGGGACTCATCCAATTATAACGAAACAAATTTGTTGTCACGTTCCACACGTGAAGTGGCTTCCGGTGGAACAGGATACGGACACCCTCTCTCGTCTCTCCCTTTTTTTCGCTGCCGCCGACATCCACCACCTACTCAGCAATAAATATTCAGGATCTATCTATGGATACATCTGCGCGACGGCGATATTAAGATGATTTCTGTTCCTTTTGCGGAGGGAGCAAATATTTTAATTATGCCACGTTCGGAATGCTGGAATTTTAATTTGATAATTAATCTTATATAACATCCACACTATTCGTTATCCTTTCTTCTAAAATAAATGAGTCAATCTGTTATTCCTTTATTACTGTAGCTTCCACAATATATATGAAGGGAGAGTTGCCGAATTTGGATTGATGCCTGGATTGGACCACTATAACAACTTGATTTGTTGAGGATATTAGTTATAATAACGAATAGTTTATATAAATCCATATAAGTACAGACTAAAATGAAAAAACATGTATTTAGTACTTTGAATCTTTTAACGAACAAATGAATAAAATATGTGAAATTAAATTGAATGTTGCATATTTCTAAGATGTAACGATTACAATTGTACATTGGGACAGATTTTTTATCCAATACGTCATATGTCATATTAGCATACGTCATATGTCATACAAATGCATTAACTAGGTTTGGTTATCCTGATCATAGGATAGATGGTACCACATTAGTTGGTATGGCTTATATTTGTCAACTGTACCAACAATTATTGTACATTGGGTTGCATTGTCTATCATATATCATACAAATGACAGATGTATTAACAACTTTTGGTTATCCTGGTTATGGGATACAAGTTCCCAAACAAATTGGTATGACTGATAATAGATTTGTACAACTGTCAGTTTCATTAACAACTTTTGGTTATCTTGCATTACATGGAATACATGGTATAACTGATAATAAATGTGTACAAATATAGGTTGCATTAACAACTTTTGGTTATCTTGCATCACATGGAATACATCTATCTGAACTGTGTGAAATTATTTGCAACTTGTCAATTGAAACGTTTTGTTAAAAGCTTTCTGATGTACAGCGGGCTTTTGGTTGATGGTTTGTGGTTGATATTTCGGTTTTTCAAAATGTCAGTTACATTACCAACTTTTGGTTATCTTGCATTACATGAAATACATGTGTCTGGAGTGTGATACAATTTACCAGAACAATTGGTATGACTGATAATATATTTGTACAAATGTCAGTTGCATTAACAACCTTTGGTTATCTTGCATTACATGTTATACATGTAACTGGACTTTGTGAAATTATTTGCAGCTTGCCGTTTTGTTAAAAAGTTTCTGATGTTATCAGATGGTAAATTGTATCACAGTCCAGACACATGTATTCCATGTAATGCAAGATAACCAAAAGTTTTTACGTAACTGACATTTTCAAAAACTGAAAAATCAAACAAAAACAAAGTCGAGA
>NW_017099042.1:0-39715 GCF_001412225.1 Nicrophorus vespilloides
ATCGATATATTACTGTGATTTTAGCCGCTTGCCTGTAATTCGTGTTCAAATTTTAAAAAATGCTCGAAAAAGTTGAATGTTTGGGGAATCCAGCAAGTGTAGATACATTCCTGTGCTCTTATCCATATTGGTGTAATGCGCGTTCCTTTTATGAAAGGGGAAGCGCCAAATGATTACATACTTTTGAGGGAGGCGTAGTAACATCAAGTTTGGAAACCACTGATATAACGTATCAATTTAAAAAGTCATATTCCTATTGATTTTCTTTGAAAAAAATATCAATTTGCTTCATTGTTGAAGTAAATATTAATGTAACAACACTTAATCATGTAAAACATTTGCATTGTGACTTTTGTTGAACTATTTATGACATTAGGATAAATGTAATATTATTAGTCAAAGATTCGACTTGGTTTGAAAAGTGTCAAATTGACAACGACAATTTACAAAAAATTATTATCTATTTCATTTTGCTTATATCAATTAAGCTCATATAACTTACAATATTATCTCTTATTATTCTACAACTATTATCTAATAAAATATTATATATTAATACAATAATTCCAATTATTTTTTAAAGTTGTCAAATTAACAAAAATAATGCCATAAAACACATACGAAAAATACAATTTTTGGACAAATAACTGTTTACTATATCAGTCTATAATAATTAAAAAAAATGAACCTCGTAATCAAATGATTCAAATTATTTTGATAATGTGTCAAAATTGACGTTTAAAAAGTCAAAAACAAGAAACAATTTAGCAAATAACACTCACTAAAAAATGATTAAAATTTAAAAACAAGACGTTTTAATTACATTCAATTTTTGATTTGATTTTGTTGGATATGATTATTCTTCTACAACGAAAGACTGTGCAGTTTCTCTCTGCTAATAGTTATGACTATATAAAGTTACTAATTAGATTAGTTAATGGATTTTGGGATGTGATTAGATAAAGGTAGTTTTCTACTATCTAATGAAATGAATTCCACCATATATAATTGTTTTCCTTTTCTTGTATATATGTGTGTGTGTATATATATGTCTTACATGTGTGTTTTACTGTGTTCTCTAAGTTGTTGGTCAGTCTTCGATTTTATTTGTTCAATTTTTTTTTCTCCAAAATACAACAATAATAATAATAATTATATAATATTCTTTAGGCTTGCGGCTGGAGAAACTATGAAATAGAAAAAAAACAAAAACACAACATTCATTTCGTTCCCCCAGGGTTCATTCTTCTTTTGGTGTCTCTGTTCACTTACTACGGAATCCGAACTACACGAAGCGGTAATTACAGAAGAAAATAATGAAAAAAAAAATCAAAATCGTATGCAATTATACAAATATATATATATACACATATATTTTCGTTCGTCACCATCAACATTTCAGTTTTTCTTCACCACTTCCTGCGCCGTTTTCATTCATAAATAGGTAGTAAGAGTAATCTGTATAAAAATATCACTAGGAAAAATCTCATACTTAATAGATAAAAAATAATAATAGTATTAATATTAATTAAACAAACAAAAATATTTACAAGAGGGAAATTATAAGAAAAACCTAACAGTCAGGTGGGAACCTGTAAGGGGCTAAAGTGAAAGTATTGTATAAATAAATAAATGCAGAAAACGTAAGTTTAAGAAAGGAAACAGTGACATTTTGAAGATTTTTGTGAGTTTTTGTGTACGTGGTATACATATATATATATATACATCAAATAAAATTAGAACTTAAAATAATAATGATAATAATATTAGAAAGAAATTAATTTAAAAAACAAAAAAGAAAAGGGCTCTGTTGTTGCTTGTTTGTTTGTTGTAGTTTCTTTTAGTTATGGGCTGTACAAGTTGTGTGCTGCTTTTGTCGCGTCTCAAATTGGTCATTATTCCACTTTGAGCCGTTTGCTGAACTCCTCCTGCTGCCGCTCCATCCATTCCTTCTTCGGCTTTACCCGCTTCAGCTGCCCATCCCTACCAAAAAAAAAAAGAGAAATAAATTTTTAACCGTTCGTTAAATTTAAATATTCGTTGCACTCACCAAACTAAATCTACGAGTCCGCCCTGCTTCGCGATGACGCCCTTCACGCGATTCGCAAAGTCGATGGCGCTCTCGCCCTCCTTCTGGTGCATCGGCGGAAGGTACCACACCTCGCAGACGATCGCCCAGCTGGTCATCATCATGTAGAGGTACTGCATCATCGAGTACCTGCTGCTGTTCCAGAACGCATCCCCGAACCGGGGATCGTACTTGATCGCCACCGGGTAGATCACGCTACCCACCTCGAAGCTGCCCTTCTTGAACTGCATCACGGACGTGTTGTTGATGCACGTGCCTTCCGGGAAGATCAAAATTGGCGGATTCGATGGGTTCGACACGTGCTCCTTCAATCTGACACAAAACAAAAAACAACATCAATTTGGATCAGTCAATTTTTTCAAAGACACATAATCTATTCGTTTCCTTTTAAGTTGCAACAAGCAATTGATTGACATGACAAAATCTTCAATTAATGTCGATAAGTTACATAAGCTTGACATTTGTAATATGTAATTGAATGACATGACAAACGTCAAAATGATGGTTAAAACCTTAAATTAATGTCGATAAGTTGCCATAAGTATGACATTTGTAATATGTAATTGATTGACATGACAAACGTCAAATGATGGTCAAAACCTTAAATTAATATTGATAAATTACATAAGTTTGACATTTGTAATATGTAATTGATTAACATGAAAAATGATGGTCAGAACCTTACATTAATGTCGATAAGTTACATAAGTATGACATTTGTAATATGTAATTGATTGACATGAGAAATGATGTCAAAATGATGGTCGAAACCTTAAATTAATGTCGATAAGTTGCATAAGTATGACATTTGTAATATGTAATTGATTGACATGACAAACGTCAAAATGATGGTTAAAAGCTTAAATTAATGTCGATAAGTTACATAAGTTTGACATTTGTTATATGCAATGGTTTGACATGAGAAATGATGTAAAACATTAGATTAATGTTGATAAGTTAGATTATATTTGAAATATGTAATTGATTGACATGACAGACGTCAAAATAATGGTCAAAACCTTAAATTAATGTCGATAAGTTACATTTGTAATATGTAATTGATTGACATGACAAACGTCAAATGATGGTCAAAACCTTAAATTAATAAGTTACATAAGTATAACATTTGTTATATGCAATGGTTTGACTTGAGAAATGATGGTCAAAACCTTAAATTAATATTGATAAATGAGATAAATTTCACATTTATGTCAATAGAGAAAAAAAAAACAGATTTTTACAATAATCTGACGATATTAACATAAACAACAAATTGAAAATAATCAAGTAATTCTTGCAATTAATTTTGTATAAAAAAAAATAGTTATGCAACTCTGCTATTGACATCTGTTTTGTTCCTTGGAAAGCAAACAAAACCTGCGATAACCTAGGGCGCAGCAAAACTATGTGCTGAGAAATTAGCGAACATCGAAGACGGTTTACAAGAAATTTCAACATTGAAAGAAGACTTCTCCTCGCATGCAGAAGATAACGCGGTGCGTTACGCAATAATCACACGGTTCATCGCACGCGTGTTACGTAACAATTGGCGAGATAACAACATTCGTTTTCACCGATAATTCATTTAATTTGCTTTCCTTGTCCCAGTATCATTTTACGTTTTCACGCGAATTTCTCTTATTGAATTTATGGCATTTCAGCGTTAAAAACAAATATTAAAAAAAAACTGGTTATTCGCACACCTTAAAAATCGAAACCTCGATATTTGGAGGACGCACATTTGCACACACGTAAATAATGCAATTAAAAAATAAGTAATAAATACGAATTTAATGTTGGTTGTTAAAATTAACTATTTTGAAATTTTAAAATTTATTATTTTCTAATAAATATGATCAATGATAGTTATTTTATTTTAGTTATAAAAATAATCAATCAATTGACGATGAGTTCTCGTTTTCTTGTTTTGTGCACTTGTGCATATATTTCCATAATTGAATGATTAAATTTGTGTTTTGTCACTGTGATACAAACATTTCTATATAATTTTATAAGCTACTTAGCAAAATAGTTCTATTAAAGAGACAATCAAGGAGTAACATTTTCAATTCATTTTCGAAATTTAAATGTTACAACTTTTATATTGAAATCCATTGTTTTCGTCTGATTTTGAACGTTTATGTACATTGATAAATATATCATTTTTATATTATTACGATAAGAACAAAACGGAATTGCACAACATTTCAATTTGAGAATTAATTTTAGGTCAAGTCAAGTATTTAGGTGGTAGCATTACGCTGAGATTGCAGATTTTTCGATTATGCAATGCAATATATAAAAAAAAATGTTTATAGTAGTATCGTATCAGCGTATAGTAATGTTTTCATAGATAGATAAGGATTGAATAGATTGGGAGAGTAATGTAATACTCACTTTCTTGCAACGGCGTGCCGATCCTTCACTTCGGATCTCTCGAACCAGATGTGCGGAGATGCACGAGCCAAGGCCCTCTGCAGAACGCCCAGGAATCCACCGTGCCTCTGGCCGATCTATCGTGTAAGCAAATTCATGTGATTTTCGGCTCTTTCGAACAGAGGAACAAATAGAAACAAAGCGGTAACAACAAACAGACGAAACGGTACAAATGGAATAATAGAGTTTTCGTTCGTTCGTTTTGAAAGTGGAGCCCATACCAGTGAGTAACAGTTGTCGCACATCAAGACGAGCACGTCGATGGGCGATGTGTGATTGGCGACGCAGATGCCGGCAGCGCTGGGCCTGTTCTCTCCCTCGTTGTGGTACGTGATGACCGAGGACAAAGCTGCGGACAATATCCCAAAGCACATGATGGAAATACGCCTGTTCAGCCACTGCTTAAAGGGCCCATCGGCGAGGTATCCTACGAGGGCCGTGCACAAAGTCAGCCACATGACCTGCACACGCGATGGACACACGAGAGAGAGAGAGAAAAAGCAAACAGATAATATATAAGGGTACGGACAAGAGGCGCAAACAACAAGACATATTCGTATAAATCGTAATAGACATGAGGCGATTTCCCATAGCGCCGCGACGGACAAACAGCAGTATTTTGTAGATCGTGTCGTCTCGTCTCACCAGGGAGTAGCAATTGTCTGTGGAGAGGATGAGCACGTCGACGGGGGAGGTGTGGTTGGCGACGCATACGCCCCCGCACTTTGGCCTGAAGTGCTTGTTGCGAATGTAAATCGTTCCGGAGAGGGCGCGCGCCATCACGCGGAATGCCACCATGTAGCACCAGTAGTTTAGGTGTCTCTTCACCAGACAATCAGGAATCGTGCCCAGGAGACCGGTGGAGGCAACCAGCCAACAGATCTATGATCATCATCGATGCACCGAAGTTAAGTTATCAAAATATCTGAAATATGTGTAGTGGAAAAGCGACGGCCGTCGACGGACCAACTCACCCCGAAGAAGCAGATGACGACGCGCAGCGGGAACAGGAAGCAGTACCGGATGATGAAGCCGCACATCCATATGACTGTCAGACGCCACGAGATGAACTCGTACCGCCTGTTCGTTCTGGTCATCAGGTTCCAGTTCTTCAGCTCCTCCGCCTCGAACCTGGACGTCACCTGGTCTTCAATAATCGCCTCCATGCCGGCCTTAATGTAATCGAAGCAGTTGGACAGATCGAAATCGTCCTTGTCGACTGTTGCCTCATCATCGGATCCGTTCTTCAGATCGGGGACGAGGATGTGCTTGTCGTCGCGGCTTATCGTGTTACCGTTGGTGAGGACGACGTCCGTCTTCTTCATACCATTTATCTGCGGCTGCTGGCTCGTCACCGCCGTCTTATTGCTCGACCCGTGGCTCTCGTCCTCCGATTCCGCGGGCAACGCCAATCCGGCATTCTTTTGCGCAGTTTCGATGTTGGCCCTTCCATACTAAAAATAAATGTCAAATTAATTTATACAGAAAACGAACACATCGTCTCCAACCTTGGCCGCCAAGGACGACCGATTTTATATTTAGCGCCGAAAATTCTTGACCCGACCTGAAAATTCCATTCAATCATAATCGAGCCCACCCACAATTTCAATATTTACTACACTTCATCCCACTTACAAATAAAACAATCTAGATACACCAAAACTAAAATAAATGAAATAATGATCAATGAAAGGCAACATAATTATCTAATTTCTAACATATTTCACAGCAATTATTAATCATTTCTGTGTTTTTCGGTGAGCACCCAACGAGAGTAGGATCGCTCCAAAGTTCAAATGTATGCTTGCTCAATTTCAACGTGAAAACAAACAAAAAATATTTTGTTTGCCTATATGACAACGATTCCGTAGTTTAGTAGTTGGCGTGTCGCAACGATCCTGCCAATCAAAGTACAAAAGTTACATACATACATCCACAACTATGTAGTGAGGGAAAGTCCATAGAGTTCATAATAATTAATTATGTAGAGGACAACAAAAAAAATTCAACGATAAGATTACATAGTTTAAAACCAACTGTTTGCAGTCTGATAACGACACAAAAAAACACCGTGAAGCACACAATTGACCGAAAAAAACAAAAGTCCAAAGCCCCGTCGATATTTTTAGAAAGTTAATAATTACAACTGATTAATCGTCGTAGTCCAAAATGCACGTAGGACTTCAATGTGGACTACACACTTAAATATATAATTATTACATGAATCTTCATTACCACTATTTAAATATCACTTACAAAGCAAATAACATTCTTACACACTATAAACAAAAGTGTATCTTTGTGGTCAATGCAATTACGACTCGTTTTTCGGTACACATTAAAACAGAGTTTACACGGTCTTTTAAAAAAAAATGCTTTTGCCTCGGATTTTGTCCTTGAATTCTAACGTAGTCCACGATAAATCTACTTAATGCGTACAATAAATTCTACAAAACAATAGTTTATAAAATTCAATGAGACTCTTGTTTTATTTGATTCGAAATAATAAATATTAATAGACTTTTCTAGGCAGTTTTTTTTTTATATCATAATAATATTCATATAATTATTTTTAATACGTTATGGCTTATTATTTGGCGTCCAAAGTCCGTATGGAAAACGGCGAATATTTTCAAATACGAATATTTGAATAAGAAATGTAAAAAAAAAGGAGTAATTTTAATAATTCCGTTCAAGTGTAAAAAGTGAATTAGAAATTTGATTCATTAGCATCGTTTTTTTTTGTGTAAATTTTGAATTTCGTGTAATTAAGGAATCCTTTGAAATTTCTAATCTAATCGTATAGATATAGAATATAGAACGTTGAAGCTTCATCAAAATATATTGATTTATTAGTCATCTATTGATTGAACTTTCTTCTGGAAATTGTTTGAGAAGTAAATACAATTTTACGTCAATAGTGGAGTGCAAGTGACTCCAACAGTTGGTCGAGTTGAATGGACGGAAATCAGTAGTCGAAATTAATTAAACAAGACGACTCGAATTGGATTTATTACATAATTGGATTTTGATGGAAATCGAAAGTTGCAGAAGCTCGTGCAGAAAACTACGACGATTTAGCCTTAATCGTTTCATGCATGCTATATTATTGAACATGGACTTGAATTCATTTGAAGAAACCTGGAGTGTTTCTAATTTATGTAATCTCTTATCTGGATTTAGCAAATTTCGTGGATAAAGGTGGTGATTTATTAGGGTCGACGTGGAGAAATTTGCGAAATCAAGGCAGCAAAGACATGCAAACGAAAAACAACAGAAGAAAAAAAAAACAATCACGCTAAATCAATTGTGCGTTCTGAGGGCGCTTCGCAAGATTGATATTTGTTTTGCGTCTTTTCTTTTGTAAGATGTTGTTGCTGTTTGAAGATGAGGTTGATGGTAACGTACCTCGAAGATCATCAGCAGCAGCTTGATGTACAGCCTCCGCACTCCGATGGATTTTCCTATGGAGGCGAGGAATATGATGCAGAGGAGCAACATCAAAAATGGCGTGAAGAAGATGGAGCCCAGGACGGCGATGGTCCCGGTGAGTAGAGCCATTTCTAGCTCCTGTTCTTTGCGCCGTGTGGAAATCGTCGTCTCCTCCCGTGCGCTCGTTGTTGCGTGATTTGCAATCCAAAATTACCTACGTTCGTCGCGGTCGCACATATTTCGAAACCATCCAGCACGCATCAGCTGCTCGTGTTGCACTGACTCACTTTTCGTCAGTTGGCAGCCCATTCCGTCTATTTACTCGCCTTCCGTCAGAGGTGGGGAAAACCGGTTGCCAACCCTGCGAAACATCCATAATCAAATTCCAATTTGAAACGAGATAAAAAAATCTTATTAGATCACTATTGATTGTTGAAAACTTTGTTTTTAAACTTACCCCGCATCAAAAAAAGTACTTAAATCTAAAATAGACCAATGCCCTTCATTTTAAAGTTGCATAAGTGATTACAGCTTTTGAATTATCTAAATTGATTGAAACCGTCCAATTGGCGGTGAGAATAACTAACATACAAACTATGCAACTAAATAAACAATGAGTTATGCAACACATCGATCCAATATACAATGCAAAATTTATATTTAAAACTTAAAATTATCGAATGAGAACTGCTTTTCGAGATGTGTTAATCCTACAATTATCAAGTAACTTAGGTGCAAGCAACCAGACTTACTGTCGACCACCTTACATAATATAGTCGGTATGCAACCGATTTAGCTTTATTGAAGATTTAGAATCAAATCCAATTGGAATTACATAAGTGACTATGTCAAAAAGATAATACCATCGTTAGATATGGATTACTGTGTTTTTACTACATTTTATTCTTATGTACGATATAATAATTAGTTACAAATCGATGCTCTACTTCTTTGTGGTCATCATATCCTCCAAGTTCTTCATCTCCCTCTCGGAGGCCAGCTTCTTTTCGGCAGCCAATTGAGCATCGCGGATTACCTTCTGTTTGCCCTCAATTTCCCTGAAGGCAGTCTCCTTCTTGGAGAGCCTGTTCTGGTGGAACATGCCGTAGAGGATGCCGGCAGAGAGGAGGCCCCAACGACCGAACTGAAACGAGAATTATTATGCATTACTGTTGCCTCCATTCGCGATTTGTTTATTTCAGTCTTAACTAAGTTCTTGGACTTTTGGGGGATTGCTGTCTTTGGTTATGTAACTATGGATCAGCGGATCCGAATCGAGATCGATTGATGACAAATGTTCCATGCTCAACTTACCCTGATCAATGGGGAAACGTTCACTGGTGCTGGCAGAGCGGGTGCGGACATTTTCACTGGTTTATTGGAATAGTTTTACGAAGAAATTTTACAGAACTAAGAATTGTTCCGAATGACAGAATCCAATTGGCTATGAATCGAGGCGAAGACGATCTTGACAGAAACGTCGTGATTCGTGACCGACTTCACTGCTGTTTCCTATTCCACATTTAGAAAATTTAAATTTTACATTTTTTTACATACTGTTACCCAAAACAGTTACTCTATTTCATAACCATGGATCTCCACCAATCTCCACAACCATCCACAATCGCAAAATACCCCAAATAGAAAGACATAAAAGAAATTATGATTAGACGCAACTACTCATACCAAGAAGCAGCGAGCCTCTATAAACTGCTACAAACCTTCTAACTTAAACTCTTTATATGAGATAGATTTCCCCAAAGGGTTACAATCGTGCGATGATTCTCTATCAGATATGCTACCAATTTATAGTTAATTAAATGTAACAATTTTTTGCTAAAGCGACTTCGAACAACACAAATAAAATACATAAAGTTAAATCCTTTCTTAGGAAAACAAATGTTGCGTTTGTCTCCGACATTATTGAGCCTTTTCTCAATCAAAGAAAAAAACCTTTTCAAATCCATGTACAAAAAAAAGTTAGTTCTATTGCCAACTGTAAACATATTACACAATTTTCAAAAATTCTAATTTTTAAATTAGCTTAATTAAAAATCATAATAGCGCTAATATAAGGTCAAATAATAATTAATTAAATCATAATTTCTAATTCGATTTGGTTAAGTTTCTTTCATAAATTATGTTTATAAAATTTTAATAAAACAAATTAAATATAATCAATATTCATGTGCACGTGTTACAAGGAATCTATGGAATGTTTTAGAGAGAACAAATGTGTTCTAGATTTATAAGTGAAACGTCGTGTTGATACGAACTAATTGAATTGTACAGTTAAACCTCGAATAACGCGGTATTTATTCAACGCGTCTTATATATTTATACGAATCTCTAGGAATTTTTATTTATTGAGTAGATTACGTTTTACTTTATACATACAAATATTTTGTGTATGATTATCGTCAATTATCGATAGTAAATATTTACTGTTAAAATTGTCTACCTGGAAAATGTATAAATAGTCAACATTTCTGCATATTTCAAGTGTTGCAAACAAATTGGAGCAGCGTTTTGCGGGTTCTATCAGTTTGAACTGAATTGCGCAAACAATAAAAGAAGTACTCTTATCTGGCGTTTATTTTGATGCATACTAAAAGAATAAACCCTCATTTCCTAAATTGAATGTTATTCTCATATGATGATAATTCATGTATGCTTGTTAAGACAACTGATGAACATTTATTATTTGCAATAACAGTAATAATTAAAGTATAAATAATATTGATTATGAGCAGAAATACTTTTGTTCTTTTTATTTCTGTATATGTTTTTTTTTGTATGACTGATTATGTAGATATTATAATTAATGAAGTTGTTAAATTGAAAGTCTTTGTTTGTTCGAATAGTGAATATTTTAACTAATTTATAACAAACAGAATGTAGAATTGTTATCAGTCCAGACTAAAACGAAAAAAAAAGAAGGCACGGTAATTGCTGCAATTTCTCTAGAAATTGATGCGAATTTGGTGCAAGTTTATCGTGAACTATGCATATTAAAAATAGCTGTCGAAGCGGTTATCGTTAAAGTGTTGTTCGTATTTGCTGTTGGGCAAAGTTTAATTAACTACGACGACCCACGCTCCTTCATCGTTCATCCAAGTGCCATCGATCCAAGTAGTTCTGCGTGCGTCAGTGAGAGAGTGCGAGTAGAGGAAAAGGGAGAAAATTCAAGGGATTTCCAGATAAAAGCTCCCACGCACCGACAACAGGTGGCACACGGCCGAACCTCCGAGCATCGATTTTCCGCGAGGAACGTCGAGAACTCGTCCAGTCGCGATGTCTTCTTCAACGGGGATGGCGGCGGCAGTCGTCGCTCTAGCAGTTTTATCATTGATGGGTCTCGTCGGACGGTCGCAGGGCCTCCTCAAACCCTTCGAATTCCGTCACCACGACAACGAGGAGATGAGGCTCGTGCTGGAGGACATCGCCGGAGAGTGCTCGGACGTGTCGCGCGTCGCGACGCTCACCGAACCATCAGTTTTGGGAACGCCGCTGTACTACATCGAGTTCTCCAAGCATCCGGGTCGACATCAGATCCGTACGTAATCAGCACTTTCGGAACAAAAATATGAAAATTATTATTATTATTAACTTTTTCAGTGAATCCGGAATTCAAGTACGTCGCGAACATCCACGGAAACGAAGTGCTCGGACGCGAACTCCTTCTAAAACTCGCGCACTACCTGTGCGAACAGTACAGGGCAGGAAATCCGGAAGTGGTCTTCCTCGTCCGGAACACCCGCATCCATCTGATGCCTTCAGTGAATCCCGATGGATGGCAACTAGCGACGGACACGGTAAAATAACTCAACAATCATAATAACAAATCTTCATCTTGAATTACATCGCAGGGCGGACAGCATGAACTCATCGGCAGGTACAACAACAATTCCGTTGATCTCAATAGGAATTTCCCGGATTTGAATAGCATCGCCTACAGCAACGAGGAGTTCAGCAAGGAGGACAACAATCATCTCCTGAAGGAAGTCAACAGCCTTACGCAACCGGTAATTATTCTCAATCAACAATCTTCGAGATTGATGTTTCATCTCTGATCTCTTTAATATTCATGCAGCTGCAACCGGAAACGCGCTCCCTGATCCGCAACATCCTGCAGATCCCCTACGTCCTCTCTGCGACTCTGCACGGTGGAGATCTAGTCGCAAATTATCCCTACGATCTGAGCCGTTCCGGTAAGGAAACCGGCGAGTACGCATCTGCACCAGACGATGAAACATTCAGGTAAACACATATTAATTAAAAGTATTACATCTACAATACTCACCGATTTATTAAATCAATTTTTCACACCGTTTTATACTGAAGACAAACCAAAATCGTAAAGATATATTTTGAACACCCTGTACAAAATGCTTAAATTTACCTGCGTCACCGTAGCTTTATCTTTTATCTTAATTTACATATGCACTCATCCAGTTTAATTATAGAATATTGATTTTCACTCTATCATATTTTGAAGTGCTCAAAAAAAGTTCGCAAGTTCGCAAATATTATGTGAACTTTAACTCTCGTGTCATGGAATGCTGCAGACTTATCTAGTAAATTAGTTATTATTAGTAATTATTTTCGACAAAAAATGTTGTTAATTCGTTCCAGTTTTCATTACTTAACATATGCACAACTTAACAAGTTTCTAATATACAAATTAAATGTATTTTTTTTTTAAATAAAAATTGATTTTGTGTTTGTGCAGACATTTGGCGAAGGCTTATTCGCAGCACCACGCGGACATGGCCGATCCAAATATGAAGCCGTGCAACGATGAGAACTTCGCGAAGAACGGTGGCATCACGAACGGCGCCAAATGGTACGCACTCGTTGGAGGAATGCAGGATTTCAATTATCTGGCGAGCAACGATTTCGAAATCACTTTGGAGTTGTCGTGCCAGAAGTATCCACCAGCGTCTCGTCTGGAACCTGAATGGGAGCGCAACAGGAACGCTCTGATGAATTACATGTGGCAGGTACATTTCGTCGATTGATTTTGATGTGAAAAAGTTGTTGAGCTTTAAAACGTTGCGCAGAGTCACATCGGTATCAAAGGGATCGTCTACGATGCGAACACCAAGCAGGGAGTGCCCAATGCAGTCGTCCACGTGACGAACATGACCGAAGGAATACCGCGCGAGATCAAGCACGACATTCTATCAGGTATTATAACAATTATCATTATAAAAGAAGCCTCTTTTACTGAAATTGACGAATTTTCAGCGCACGACGGCGATTACTACCGTTTGTTAACACCTGGCACGTACAAGGTAACCGTCCAGGCGAAAGGATTCCAGCCGCACACCAAACTGGTGAACGTCGTTCAGAGGGGCTACGGCACGGCGAAGAGGATCGATTTCCCTCTGCACGGCCATAATTTCCAGGAAAGACCGCTCGTCCACGCCAACCAGATGCCGTTCAACGGTTGGATAAACAGGCCGCAGCCAATAGTGGTCCAGTAAAACCGTAGCGCGAAAACAATAACCGTAACTATAGTCTAATCATATCAAGGGTTCAAAAAAGAGAGAGGAAGGTAAAGGCAAAATAGTAAAAAAAAATTGTACCGACGCACAAGAATACAATAGTTTAAAAAGTCGTACAGTAAGTTCTATTCTGCAGAAACGGTATAAATGCGAAAACAAACGCACACATAATTCGACTAAACAAAAGTATACACGAACAAAGTAGTAAACAGATATTGAGAACAATGCGTGTGGAATGAGTATAACAACAAAACTGCACACTCTGTAAAAAAAAAGAAGTAATAATGAACTACAACCTCGGCGGCTCCTCATTTTACAACTCGTCGTGCTCGACCATATGCTTCTTGATGAAATCGAACAAATCTTCTAAACTCCTGTTACCGTTGTACTCCGAGATCTTCTTGCCGTCTTTGTATAGGAACACTGTCGGGAATCCCTCGACCTGGCGAATTGAATAACAAAATAAAATTAAATACACCCTTAGTTAAAAGAAAAAAAAAGTCGTTTCATTTGTTCCATACCTCTTGGTCGTTGCAAAGCTGCTTGTTCACCTCCAGGGTGCAATCCACTTTAACGATGTCCACCTCCGGATTACCGATGAACTTCTTGCCGAGTTCCTCCCACGTCGGCGCCAGTCGCTTGCAATGTCCGCACCTGCGTTAAATTAAATTTTAATACGCTCTTCATGACAATCGCGAATGTTGCTTATTACCATGGGGCGTAGAACTTGACGAAGCTGATGCCGGATTCGATGCCGTGCTGGAAATCGTCGCCGTTCAAGAGCATGACGCTGCTGGGTTCCTCCTTATCCTCCTCCTTAATATCATCGCTCGAAGTGCTTTTCGTGCCGACCATCTTGTTAACGTAATCCTTCAGCTCTTCCAAACCCCTGCTTCCCTGATACTTTTCCACCTTTAAAGCAAAAAAAAAATCATGAAAAAAAAACGATGCACTGAAAATTGTCAGCTTCAATTTGCACCTTCTTTCCATCTTCAATCCAGAGCAGCGATGGGTATCCCTTGATGTCGAACATATTGCAATTCGAACGGTACTGCGTGCAGTCAATTTTCGAAATCCTCACCACACCTTCGGCATCAATATCCTTAGCTAATTGTTCCCAAACTGGCGCCAATTTCTAAAATTAAACGAAACAAATAATTATTCAATCCAAGTTTTTAACCATAAATTAAGTATTTTACCTGGCAATGTCCACACCAAGGTGCATAGAATTTGATAAAGTGTTTACCACTCTGGACGAATTTCTCAAAGTTATCTTCGGTGAGCTCAGTCAGTCCACCAGAGTTCTTTGGAATTGGCACTTCATCCCCATGACCTTCCTAGTAATGTAACAATAAAAAACAAATTTAAAATATTCTTTGATCAATTCTCGATTTTTTTTTATACCATATTAATCTGCTCGTTGATGAAAGTCGTCAGTGAGGGTAAATCTCTGGTTCCCCTGAACTTTGTTCCCTCCTTTTCACCGATCTTGAAGAACTTCAGGGTCGGATATCCGGTCACGTCGTTGGCATTGCAGACGTCCCCATCGGTGGTGCAGTCGACTTTGGCGATGCGTACGTTGCTGCCTTCCGTGTTCAGCATCTCAGCTAATTCCTCCCACGTTGGTCCCAAACGTTTGCAATGTCCGCACCTTAAATGAAATAAATAAACACGATTGATTAGTATAACCTGTATCACTTCCAATTGGATTATAATTGAAATAGAAATTTAATACCAAGGGGCGTAGAACATGACGAAGTGATTGTTTTTGACAACCTCATCTTCGAAGTTGTCCACGTTGTATTGGACCGTGTGGACGTCTTCTTCGTGGGCAGCGGCGATACCGGCGAGCAGGATGATCGCCGTTGCGGCCAATACGAACGATTTCATTATGTGACGATAAAGTTTACCCAAAGTGTATGAACACGAACTCTCCTTGTGGAGAATGCAGACGACTCGTTTATTCTACAACTACTGAAACAATACAATTGGTGGACAAAAATTCGTAACAAAGCAGCGGAAAGATAACACTCATTCGAGTGAAATTAGGAACCGTCGCGTCGCGCAATACTCGATAAACACGATAGCCAACAGGAAAAAAAAACAACATTAAAACTAAAATTTCAAACTTTCAACAACTCTTTAAATTTTAAATCGAGTTATCCGATGATTTAAAATTATTTTTTTTGCATACTGCATCGAATTCAATTGATTCGATGCAACATTTCCAGACTACGCGCATTCATTTAAATACAAAATCAAATTTTCCAAACTTTTTATCGCCGATATTATGTGCGAAAGCCTTGACGAAATCTCAATTACGTAATCTTATCTTAAAACGTGTCACTTTGAACGTATTTTACAATGAGAATTCCCAAATATTTAATCAAGCACGTAATGATGACAAAACATTATCAAATAAATGCGATAAAATCAAAATACGTAATAATGAAAATAATTATAATTTGCTCCAAAATGATAATAATTATGTATATCTTTGAGTTGGTGACACTTGCTTGTTTCTATTAGAAACGTTTGTCTTTTGTAAAATAAAAACAAATTAGTAATTAATGTACAGAAAGTAAAAGAAACGTGAAAGCGCTCCTTAATTTATCTTCGTCTCCGGCTTGAAAACCGACGAAGAAATCGCACGACGAACAGATTCAATTAGACCGTAAGAATAATACATTTATGTAATCAGATTTAATTATCGCTTAGATAATGGCTTAAAGATGAAACTCTTCTTCTTTCCTCTACGAGTATGAATCATACTTATGTTAGCACAACCTACTGGCACCGATCGGTACTACAGAAATATCAGCTGTGTTGTTTTGACGTTTGTCTGACAGTTCTTGTGGGTAGTTTATTTGTCAACAATAGTGTAGATGATGGTCAATATATATATTTATTATGGTAGATTATAATTAAACGTTTTGCAATGGCTTTAAAGATAGTTTCTTGTCCAACAGTATTGTTACTACTTGCAGTCTGCTTGAATGGTATTAAAACAACAATGGTAGTTATTTATTATTAATTAATGAATGCATTCATTTGTAGTTGCAGCAATTCACAAAAACCTTAAATATTATGAAACATTCCATGCTGATAAGCTGACTCACAAGATAGTGAAGAGGGGACTGAAGGAGAGTGACCATCCCTTCAATAAAATCAAAGAAGTTAACTTTGATGCTCTGGGTAGGAACTTCAGGGTGATCTTGACCCCAAAGAGAGGTGTTCTGCATTCCAATTTTAAAGCCTACACAGTGGATGGTGACGGCAAAGAGACCACAGTCCATTTGGATCATGACCAGTTTTATGATGGCAGAGTGTTTGGGGAAGTTTCATCTCATGCCAGTCTGCATATTGATGATGGTGTTATGACTGGTAGCATTCATTTGCCTGACGAGACTTATCACATAGAGGTACGTTTTTATTTGCTTGTATTGTAATTTGCTAATGTTTCGTGTGACTTTTGCAGCCGTCTTGGAGGCATCTGCCGCATTTGGATAATAGAACGATGATTGCCTATAAGGAATCAGATGTAAAGTTTAGCTGGGATCATAAGGATTACGCGGATATTGCACCGAAGACTTGCGGGTATATTAAGGAAGGCGCTGAAATGGAGAGCGACGAGGATGTGGAGCCTAGCCCTTGGACATCCGAGGTTCACAGGGAGAAGAGACAGGTTGATCAATACGAATACACTCCCACGAAAACCAGGTGTCCTCTCCTACTTGTGGCGGACTACAGGTTCTTCCAAGAAATGGGCGGAAGCAACACGAAAACGACCATCAATTATTTAGTAAATTCCAGTGAAAATTGAGTTTGAATCGTTATAATTGTCTTTGAATTGCAGATAAGCTTGATAGATCGTGTGCATAAGATATACAACGATACAATTTGGCACGATAGGCAGGAGGTGGACGGTTTTAAAGGCATGGGTTTCGTTATTAAGAAGATCGTGGTACACAATGAAGCGACCCGTGTCAGGGCAGGCGAAGCTCATTACAATATGATGAGGGACAAATGGGATGTTAGAAATCTTCTGGAGGTAGGATACCTATGATTTGCATTTCAACATTATTATTTATTTTTTTGTTATGTTTTGCACTTACGTTTCTCGTTCTCTCCTCTATTTGTTTCTTTTATAGTCCTTTTCACGGCAAAGACAGAACAAGGATTTCTGTTTGGCCCATTTATTCACATACCAAACGTTCCTGGCGCGCGATTCCGTTGTCCTCGGGTTAGCCTATATTTCGTCCAGCCGTAGAAGCTCGCATGGCGGCATCTGTTCCAAGGGTTATTTATTATTTTATTTTTCTTTATTACGCTTATTCAGTACAGTTTTCTCATTGCATAGCCTCATTAATAACGCTTACCGGTTTTCATATGCCTACTAACTGATCATAAATGGTGTCCATTGTCTCTGTTCTGTTTGTGCTGCGCGCGCTAAAACGAAGGTCTTTAGTCGGGAATACAGCCACAAAGACTTTTGTTTGGCGCACCTCTTCACCGACCTCAAGTTCGAGGGCGGAATTCTGGGCTTGGCCTACGTCGGGTCGCCGCGGAGGAACTCCGTTGGCGGCATCTGCACCCCAGGTATCACAACATTTTCATTCACAAAGCGAACTAATATTTACAAAGTTCATAGGATATGTGTATATCTTTCAACTAATCTGTTCCAACACTTTCTTATATTTGAATTAAACTAAATTACAAATATTAGGTTGAAAGATATCAAAAAACATTCCTTACTACTTAACATATGGGTGTACAGTAATTAAAAGTTGGGGTTATTAATGTATTCATTTATGTGTTTTTCTGTGTAGAGTACTTTAAAAACGGATATACTCTATACTTGAATTCCGGACTGAGTTCGAGTAGGAATCATTACGGTCAGAGGGTGATCACGCGCGAAGCAGATCTTGTAACGGCACACGAATTTGGTCACAATTGGGGCTCGGAACACGATCCTGACATACCGGAGTGCTCGCCTAGCGCGAGCCAAGGGGGCTCATATCTAATGTACACGTACAGTGTGAGCGGATATGACGTAAACAACAAGCGATTCTCCCCTTGCAGTTTGAGGTCCATTCGAAAAGTATTGCAAGCGAAATCCGGTCGATGCTTTTCAGAGCCGGAGGAGAGTTTCTGCGGTAATCTGCGTGTAGAAGGGGATGAGGAATGCGACGCGGGTCTTCTAGGAACAGAGGACAATGATGCCTGCTGCGACAAGGATTGCAAGTTGAGGCGGGGTCAGGGTGCAGTTTGCAGCGACAAAAACTCGCCCTGCTGTCAGAACTGCCAGTACATGCAGAAAGGGATGAAGTGTAGGGAGGCGCAATATGCGACCTGCGAACAGCAATCTGTTTGCACCGGATACCAAGCCGAGTGTCCCCGAAGTCCTCCCGTCGCCGATGGCACCGACTGCCAGGAGAGAGGAAAATGTCGGAGCGGAAAGTGCACGCCTTACTGTGAAACGCAAGGTCTGCAAAGTTGCATGTGCGATACCAGTAAGTAACTGATGTAACATATTAAGCATACATACATAATTAACATTGTTGTTGTTTTAATGTAGTTTTGAACGCATGCAGAAGATGCTGCCGCATGAGCATGAACGAGAGCTGTCTTCCTGTGGAACCGGCTGACATTCTGCCCGATGGTACGCCCTGCATACAAGGCTTTTGTAATAAAGGCAACTGCGAGAAGACAATCCAGGATGTGGTCGAGCGTTTCTGGGATATCATCGAAGATATCAATATCAACAAGGTGCTGCTCTTCCTGCGCGACAATATTGTTGGTACCGTTGTCCTGGTAACAGCTCTCATCTGGATACCTGCCAGTTGCGTTATTGGTTACGTGGACCGGAAGCGTAGGAAGAACGAGAGTCGACGCATGGAATGGAAGCGGAAAGCGGAACTAATGCATCCCATGGATCATCGACAGGTCATCAACATACGCGTTCCGCGAAGACACGCACAAGAAATCTAAAACATAATTACTTTACACCACAAGATTCAAAATAGTCATTAGTTAGGCAGTCTTACCATTAAACAGATTAATTTAACGGATAGTATTTTACTCATGTCTTCATATTGCCATTACACTCTTAAATAAACATTTAGTATTCCCACATAATTAAATACATCATACCAGTTTTTAAGTAACTATTTGTACATTGATTGTTCGTAATTCCCAATTCCAATCCATTATTTTTTTTTCGATAGAGGATAGGAGTATCCAACTTCTTCTTTTCAACAATCCTGTAAAAAGAGATCAACCTTATTCTTAGATTTTTAGTTGTTGAAGTTGGAAAGAAGTAAGTATTCGCGATTACTCGAATCCTTTAATGGAAATATTAAAGTGTCATTTTATATCTATTAGCGATAAGAATATGTTGCATATTTAATCTAATAGATTTATATTGTATAATTTTTTTTGCAAGGAATATCGTTACGCCCATTGCATTTTTCACAGCCATCTGATTATTTCATATCGAATCAACAAAGGACAATTTAATGAGTGACATTACGAGATGAACATGGGGAAATTCAAGTTCTTCCTACTGCTGCTCCTTATACTTTTGCAGTCATGCACAATCGCAGCAGAAAAGCTCAACATTGGTATGTCCTTCATTATTGAGAAGATATTTAGAATTAACAGATTCGATTCACTCCATTTAGATAGTTTCAGTACATTTTTCGATGAGATATACAAATATACGGAGTTTCCAAGATATCCAGATCAATTTGACGACGGAAAATGATTTTAACATATACGTAAAGAGCAAGTATAGCAAAGAAGAGTCGTTTGGAGAGAAAATCAAGTTGTTTCTTTATGATTGTTCGGCAACACGTTTATTAGTTAGCAAATCCGACGATGATTCTTCGTTTGTGTGGATAATACTAGTAGTCTGCCTTGCCGTGACTATTATCTTCATCATGTGTAATTTGCTGTTCTACTTCAAGCTTAAACAGTAAGTTTTCTCATGTAAATTCTTATATTTGATTTATTTGATTTCAATCACAAATTAATACATCAAATATAACACATACTTGTTTTTTGTAATGATAATACAATTGAAACTCTTTTCCAATATGATATACAAAATAATCTTTGGAATATATATATTTTCAATTGCATTATCGAAAATTTAAATTTTAGATATTGAATCAACAATTTATTATGGTTTAAAAGAAATAGAATTATTATTGATAGCAGTTTTCTTTTACATTTAGGACTCGAAGAATGCACCGTGAGTCTTTAGAGAACAGGAAAAAACAAAGCGTGATTCAACCTGAAATACAAGAAGAGAGAGGCCTAGAGGATGATTTGAAGCAACAAGTATTTCCCATGCTATCGGTACATCCAGATTGCGATGAAATGGAGAAAGATATTATATTTAAAGGTGATCAAAAATCAGTGTTCATGGGATCTCAGATCGAATATCGCGAAAGTTTTTTCATCGATACAGAAAATCGTTCGATAAACAATCATCATCAATATCAAAATTTAACCTAGTAATTAATTAAGCAAAAATTATTTATAGTTTCATATTATTTAATTGAACAGATATAATATTGTAAAATACTTAATTTGGAAATAATTAAATAATTCATTACATCACATTTATTCAATCGATATCTTTTGTCCCGATATGCAGATCTAATCATTTCCTATTTGCCAATTCTAATCTAGTAAAAGTGCCATTGCAATATTTATTTACCGCGCCTAACGCATTTTTCAACCTACAGCTGATTAGCTCATATCGAATTATTTACAGATAACATAACATTATCGGTGAATTGAAATGGCTTCGATTGTGATTAATAGCTGGCCCCAGTCTCATGCATCACATTTGAAGATGAACATGAGGAAATTCAAGTTTTTCCTACTGCTGCTACTCCCATTGCTGCAGCCATACACAATCGAAGCAAAAAAGCTCAACATTGGTATGTCCATCATTTTTGAGGCGATATTTACGAATAATAGTTTCGATTCACTCCCTTTAGATAGTTTCAGTACATTTTTCGATGAGATTGTGGTGGATATAGAAAATACCAGTACCTGCAAAGGGCCATATAAGATACATGTTAATGGAACAAGTGTGAATTGCGAGAATTTAAAGTGCAAACATAATTTCAAGATCTCAAATCGTACCGAATTAGAAGTAAAGGTATCTGTTTCCTTATAAATTCAAATACAAATATATCAATAACATTGATTGTATGTTTAGGTTTTTGGAGTATCCCAATGCGAATCCGATACATTTTATGTTAGAACACCAGCAATGAGTAAGTCTATGGAATAAAACTAAAGTGTTTTATAAATACATTTTGTTTCAGCGACTGTAACATCAGAAACGATGATGAACGAAGTTAAATTGAAGTTAAAAGTATCTGAAGATGTAGTGGATCATTATTACGTCAGATACGTAACAGATAATCGTATCTTCGGCAATGATACAATCAATAACACTATGGATAACATCGTACTTAAAAACTTCTCGAATCCCACTAACCCAATACAGGTAATATATTACACAAGAATGGTGAATGCAATTGTGAGAATGAAAAACTTTATTTTCAGATTCAACTTAATAAGGGAAATAATGTTATGTTTGTTTCCGAACCTTTTAATATATATTTGGACGGTAATTATTTTATATTATGATATCTACGCGCAGTATGTATTTTCTGTTTTCAGGGATTGAATTGGAGGCTGCTACATATTTCAATGATATAATTATCTTATGGACACTTCAAGATTATTGCAAAGCGAATCAGTATATAATTACTTATAATTCTACTAATGATAAGAGTAGTAAAGTATTGAAGACGAATAAATTAGCTTACGTGGAAGGATTCAAATATAACGATAAAATAATTTTACAGGTCAGTATCTTAATATGATTGCATATTTTTATGTATATAATGTGTTGTATTTTCAGGTAACATCAAAGGATGGATTATGTAAATCCAACGTTTTCAGTCTGTCAACCCCAGAATTAAGTAATTGAGGCATTTATAGTTGGGTCTAATATGAATTTTATTTTCTTTCTAGTTAATATATACACAACGAATGTGACGTATAATTCCTTCACTTTGGAGTGGGACAAAGATAAAGTGGCGAAAAACTATAGGATTCTTTATACCAATGCAAAACGTATAATGGAAGAAAATATAACTGGAAATAGTTTTGTAATCGATAATTTGAAAGAAAATAGTAATTTCATTATTATGGTAATAATATAGTAGCTGCCAAAGCTGTATTTAATATTAACATTATTGCAGGTGGAACTTTTGGATGGCAAAAAGGTTAAATATTTGTCATCTACAATAAGACAAAAGACGCTGAGTAATTTGCAACTGCTGTGTAACGGTGTTTCGAAATCATATTAACTTGTGTAATAGTTTCAGGAAATGTGACTGCTGTCAAGTACTATACGAATGGGACGATTATGGGAAGAGTATCCACTAGATCTAAAATAAGTAGCTTTACTGTCTTTGCAGGGAAATTGGCGAATCACTCGTTCAAAGGCAATGAATTTCAATTTAACACGAATTTTACTTTGGATCTTAAATCCGTAACGGTGCTGGGTTATAACAATAGAAAAGTTGTCTTTAGTGCAACTGGCATCATGATGGTCTATCCCCCAGTGGGAAAGTTGACGGAGGTGAGATGTCAGAGGGGAGATGTGTTTAGCATTTTTGTTAAGAAAGTAGATTTTATGACGACAGATTCCAATAAGTAAGATGCTGCACTGATTTTTCATTATAATATATAGCTTATATCGCTGGATATTGCAGCACAATTGTCGTGGAGGCGCTCAACGGTACTATACTTTACGATACAAATATTCGGAGTTTCCAAGATATCCAGATCAATTTAACGACGGAAACTGATTTTAACATATACTTAAAGAGCAAGTATAAGAATAAAGAGGTGTTGGGCGAGAAAATCAAGTCTATGGTTAATAATTGTATGCAAAATCGTATATTAATTAGCAATCCCGATGATGATACTTCGTCTGTGTGGATAATACTAGTAGTCTGCTTTGCCGTGACTATCATAATCATTCTGGTGATACTTCTGCTCTACTTCAAACTATTTAGGTAAATTATGTGTTAAAGCATCCAGAATTGAAAACCTTTTTTCTGATGGTCCATCTCATGTTATCAGTACATAAAATAATATTTAACATCGATTTCAAGGAAGAAAAGCTTATCGGAGGTGTACCAGATGCTGCCGTTAATCAGGATTGCCTCCAACCAATTGAGCGCTGCAAGTCTAAACATGTTCATCAAGGATAAGAACGTCGTGGACATGCTGGAAACCGAATTCAAGTCGATTCCGTACAACGAGAATGCGAAAACTATCGGCCGTAATTTCGAAAAGAAGAACCGCTACAGGAACATCCTGCCCAGTAAAGCATTAACTAAGTTTCAATTCGAAACGAAAACAATCTTTGCGCATTTCAGATTACAGCACGCACGTACACTTGGATCTTTTGCCGGACGATGTTGACTCATGGTACATCAACGCTAATTTCTTGCAGGTAAGTGAAATTTCTGGTCGCGAAGAATACTATTATCATTGGTTCTTGCAGAATTCGAAGAATGAGAACTCTTATATAGCGACGCAGTGTCCGGTCGCGGACAGCGTCTCGGACTTTTGGCGCATGGTCTGGCAGAATGAAGTGTCCGTTGTGGTGATGTTGACGAACCTCGTGGAGAATGGAAACACCAAGGGCACACAATATTGGCCAGAGTTGGATACCGCAATGAACCTGACCGCCGGTTTGGCTGTGTCCTTGGAAGAGGTGCAGGTGCATTTGGATTACACAGTGAGGACGTGCAAATTGAGGAACGCGGAGGGCTTCAGCAAACTCGTCAGACAGTTCCATTTCACCGCCTGGCCAGATCACGAGATTCCCGTCAGGCCGAGTTCCTTCGTGGAGTTTGTCAGGGTCGTCGCAAACTATAAAAATACGAGTTATCCGGTGGTAGTGCATTGCAGGTGCTTTTTTGACTTTCACCATTCACAATTCCGAAAAGAAATAATTGTCAATTTAGTGAAATATGGTAGCAATAGCTAATACAAATTGGTGTATATTTGTTTCAGCGCTGGTATCAACAGGACTGGTGTCTATATACTAGTGGACAGATTGTGGGAGCAAATCAAGTGGAATATGCTAATCGATGTTCCCATGACTTTGGCTCAACTTCGGAAGGAACGAAAACGCTTGCTGAGCGAATTGGTAAAATCGTTAAAGTGGATGAAACATCAAACTTACTTGCGATTTACCGTTTTTCAGCTGCAATACAAGTTCGTCTACTGCGCGCTGAACGAGCTGGTGAACGGCGAATCCACCAATCTGCACATGGACCAGCTGATGACTCGCATTCCAGAAGAAGAGCTCCGATACGTTAATGACAACAATTACTGGCTGGGCGTGATGGGATGCGCCGTTCAGCCTGGTTACGAGTTGAACAAGGCGAAACATCGGAACCAGAACAAACCCTTCAGAAGTAAGCAATTCCATCAAACGGTCATGATTAGTACTAACATACAAATATGCTTCTTCAGGTAGAACTGGAGTGCTTTATCTGGATAGGTTACATTCGGACGATCAATCCTACTACATCGCAGCGGTGAAAATCAGCGGTAGAAGGGCAAAATCGATGATCTGCACGCAACAACCACTAAGCAACACAGTGTTCGACTTCTGGAGATTGATATATCTGCACAAGACCGAGATCATTTTCGTGCTGCACACCATAGATGTCCTGGAAGCAAGTGTTAAATTTAATTTCATTAAAAGCCGCACTGATTAACATTACCTTCGATTTGCAGAACGTTTTCTGGCCCCAAGATGGTAACCCGTTCGTTTTGGACAACGTACTTTCCGTTCATCTGCTAGAGTTCAGTGAGGAACCGCTTATACAGGTATACAATTTGGAAGTGAGAGGAAAGGACGGTAACATCAGCGTGACTCTGTTGCACTTCGAGGCGTGGCCCAGCAACAATTTTCCGAATTATGAGAACTTCTTGCAGTGCTTTGATATTTACAGGAGTTCGGAAATCGACAGGAACGTGGTTTTAGTTTGCAGGTATATTTCTGATTTCATTTCTTTTCTTGACACATATCACCAATGGTTTTTATTTGAATTTCAGTGACGGGGCCAAAGGTTGCGGTTTACTTTTGACCTTCCAAGATGTTCACGATCAACTCACCAACGAGCAAATGTGCAATGTCTCTACGACTATTAGATCTTTGAGATACTATAGGGACGATTTCATGGATGATCTAGTAAGGAAGCTTTCGTTCTGCAAATTTTATCGTATTTGCTTCATTTTCTTTCTTTTTCCAGGCACAATATGAATTCCTTTTTAACGTTATAAAATATAACTTATCTGAGTATTCCAGCAGCGTAGATGTACCGGCAATTCATTGAGCAATAAGAATTCATGATATTTCTATTCGACGTTCAATTTAAAGTATTAAATTAATTACACTTGTCGGTTAACGCTAGTCCTGCAGTTTTCGTTGCCCAAAATGCTTGTTTATTATATAATTTAATTGTAAATGTATTATTATATTAATTTTTATAAACAATTCATATTTGTTATCATCCAATCTGTGGGGAAACCCTTCTAATCTAATCAATATCCGAAAAATTAAGGCCGTGTTCCACATTTTAGTGATTTTCTCAGAAAGTATAATAGATATAATTGATCCAAAAGATGCATATGAAAGTTAGATATTTGGGTAATGCAACGAGTTTTGTTTTAATTGTTTTATCCATTCGACTATAATCCGCATTCAAACATGAAGGATAAAATCAACCACTAACTCGAATATACCATGGTACAAATATAATTTGTATCATGTATCCGATAATACCTAAGTACATGTACTTATAGTGGACTAAGTATGATATGCAATTGATTGCAATGACATCTGGTATGAAATAACGGTATCAAAATCACTGAATCCAATTGAGTATGATTCCGATATTGTTGGCTCGCCCATCCATGTAAAAATTATGTCCACAACATTCAGTGTACGTAAACAATATCGAATTTGATAGTGGCAATAACAACAATATGAATATGATGGACGAGAAGAAGTTCGAAATAAGTAATAAACTGGAGAAGGTAGATTAATATAATATTGTGTCAAAGTAATGTTAGGATAATAATATTGTTTCATCAATATCATTTAAAGGAACAAGCAAATTTGTTGCTTCTTCAGGAGAGGATAACGAAGAGTGCACAGATGGCCAAAGGCATAGACACCATTCTGAACACATTTGAGCAGAGGCTATCTCGCCTCGAGGACACCATCCTACCTGTCTACAATGAAACAGAAAATCTACAGAAATCGCAACACAGTAAATATTTCATTGCATATCCATATTAATTCATAGACTGATCATATTAATTACTGAACAGACATTGACAGAACCCTGCAACTGTTGGACAATGTGATTGGTTTCTATGAAGTGTCTTCTCGTGTTGAGGATATAATTGAGAAAGGTCCTGGAGTTGTATCTGAGGGTGGCATAGATCTGGAATTGTACATACAGTCTTTGAATAGATTGGCCAGAGCACAGAAGTACTTTGAAAAACACATCCCACAAAGTGTAGAATTGGAAAATGTGGTATGTGGCTTTGTGTGAGTGGTTCAAGTACAAAATTATAGTTGATTTTTTCAGGCTTCCCTGTTCAATAAAGGCAGCGATAAATTGCATTTCGAGTTCAAATGTATTTTGGATAAGCATAGTAAACCTATGCTGCCTGTTGCTCTGATGAATTTGCTGAACAACGATGAGGACACTTCAAATGAGGATGTACCGAGTGCCCCGCCGCAGATTCCCGATCTACATATGCAGGATTTGATCAAAATCGCCAATTGGCTGTGGGAGAACCAGAGGGATGAATTCCTGACGGTGTACGGTAAAGTCCGCGGTAGCGTTCTGCAGAAGTCGATGACCTTGCTGAGGAACCATCAGAGATCCGTAAGCGGGGGAAGCAATCACGGCGGGATGGGATCACCTATGTTTGTATGTTGCAATTTAAATTGATATTGTATATAGTGTAACGTTAATGTGGATATTTAAGAGGCCGAAATTTCAAAATCGTCACGAGGCCACTAGGAAACCATCGACGCGGAGGCTGCACCAGGTCTTCGAGAAGAAAGCCAATCGTATGCTGCTGAAGGCCTCTCAGACTTTGGAGCACTCCACCGGTTTAACTCTGGGCGGTCGCAGATCCTCGACACATCTCGGTAAGAAATACTCTCGATTAGATTTTTAGTTGAATGCGATCTCCACAAAGCAGATCCATCGAATGCGACCGAGGAATTGGATAGCGAACAGGAGATGGATAATTATCTGGTGTGCGTTTTGGCTCTGCACAAGTTGATGCAGAACGAGCAGAACTTGATGAAAGGAGTCATCTCTATAAATCATCAGGCCAAAGTCTTCGAGTTGATCGTCAGGGAAGCCATGGACAACATCGTCCAGGACGGCGAGGTGAGATCGGACTAGTATCTTTGCGCAATTGCAAATGTGATCTTCTAATTTTGCAGAACATCGCAGCTCGCGCAAAACGTTGCATCAGCAGACACGATTTCGGAGCTGTCCTCATAATATTCCCAATTCTGAAGCAGCTTCTCTCCCTTAAGCCGGAATTCGAGAGGACGTTTGAAGAATGCGACGCGAACGTTCGATCAAAGTTCGATTCGATCTTGAGGACGCTCCATGCGACGGTAACGTAATCTTCGTGCAATTGTGTTCTGGGAATTAAAAAAATGTGTTTTAGGGTGTGAAAGCTTTGGACGATTTCATAGAGAGTCTTCGTCTGGACTCGGTGTCGCAACTGCCCAAGGATGGAACGGTGCACGAACTCACCAGCAACGTTCTCATGTTCTTGGAGCAGCTTTTGGAGTATATGGATACCATCGGAAGAGTTCTGGCAGACGACCCCAACTACAGCAGTCAATTGGAGAAGCTCAACGTGTCGGATAAGAGCAAAGCGTACATCGGCCTCTACATAAGTATGTTGCGCGGAAGAGATCGAGGCTTCTTTATACATCATGCTGTTCGTGTTTACAGAAAAGGTTCTTGTGCAGTTGAATCATACTCTGATAAGCAAGAGCGAGCAGTACAGCGACGCAGCGCTCAAATCCATCTTCAGATTGAACAACAATAATTACGTGCTGAAGTCGCTGCAGAGGAGCAATCTGCTTGAACTGTATCTAATCTCGGAGCCGAAGTGCGAGGAGTACTATTACAATTCAATACAGGAACACAAGAAGGCATACCTGCAAAGGTATTTATATATAATCTATTCATTATTTACATATTAACTTATTATTTTTTTCAATCAGCTGGAATAAACTTCTTAATTACATAACCACGGATGATTTCCCGGTGAATCTGCAACACACCGACAGATTGAAGGACAAAGAACGAGCCTTCCTTAAAGAGAAATTTGCTGTAAGACGAAATAACTTTTACTTTCCTCGAAATATTCACACTTAGTATACCTTCTACAGGGCTTCAACAAGGAGATTGAAGAGATGATGAAGGTGCAACGGGGCTATTCCATTCCTGACGTCGAGCTGCGGGAAAGTTTGAAAAGGGATAACAAGGAGTACATAATACCCAAATACAATGCTTTCTACAATATGTAAGTTTCGAATACTATCTTTGTCTTGTTTCATAAATTAATTAATTAAATTGAATTCACAGCTTTTCCGTCGTTCAATTCACGAAGAATCCTGAAAAGTACATCAAATACAAACCGGACGAAGTGGTCACCAAAATCGACAAGTTCTTCGACGTTGCTGCATAGTGAAGAAGAAAAACACAATAGTATTAATATCTCATTATTATCGTTATTAAATTATATATATTTAATCTTATCCTCTCTCTCTCTCTCTCTGCACCTGAAATTTACTAAATTTGTACAAGAAAAAAAAAACAGTCATAAATCCAATTCAAAAGACAACACTCTTTAATACTTTGATATTTATTTTGTTTTGTTTCGACTATACGATTAATTTATATAATTATTTTATTATAAAATATATTTTCTTATTTTAAAAAAACTGTATAACAAACGGTGCTGATGCAGTTGAGACGTACGGAATGGATAAATCAAAACTAAACGCATTTCTTCGTATTGTCACAAGGTTTCCGTATATAAGAAAAAAAGAAAATGATACCTCTTCTGTCTTAACAATCAATCACAAATCGACCGAACCGTCGTGATTCCCATATACACATATAAAACGTTAACAAAATTCACACCTGAAATTATTACTTTGATAATAACTTGATGGTGCTCGAATAATAACGAAAATCAAAGAAATAATAATTTACAAAAGAAACGTTAGAAATCGGTAGGAACACTAACTGTTGATTGCCACTGCGAAATCGTCCGTGTACGTGTAGCCCCGATGGAATGTTGATGAATGTAACTGTTATTTTGTCTGTTTAGAGAGCCTCCAGGCGTCCTCGTCCAGCGATTGGATCTTCTGGATGCGAGACCGCGCCCAGCGCAGCCACAGGCAACCAATTGCTGCGCAGACAACAGTTTCCACGTAATAACCGTCCAACCAAATGCTGCATTTACCCTCGTTCTTGGCGCACAGCTGCCGAAAGAAGAGCGAAATTAGAGTGAGATTAATGCAAGCGGTGGACACAATAAACAAACCTCCTTTTCGAGCGAAGTGCGACACAAGTTGTCGTCGTTGTTGACCCCGCCCACGCATTCCCTGTACGTGAGTGGATCGACGAGCCAGAGGGATAAGGTTGCCGGCCAATTACCGCCCAGATTGGTCACCGTGTTCAGCAGAGTCATGTAGGTACCGCCCACTAGAGGATCGCTGATCTTCGCGAAAAACGCCATACACGATACGAACATACTATAAACGCAAACCTAACCAAAACAAAAGACGATTCAAATGAGCGCACTCCTAGATCGAATCTTCAACAAAACACTTACTTGATGCAACGAGTAACAAATCAAAAGAAGTGCGTAATAGTAGACGGGTAAACCCTCCGAGGCATCGGGCACCAATTTCGGCGTGATCCACACCAGCAAAGCAGCGACGAAACCGAACATCAACCTATAAGGAATCGCTTTCGTGTACACCTTCAACGGTTTCGGTCCTATTCAACAAGCAAAAAAAAACAAAAATCACATGTATTTCTCTTCGATCCATTTGATGCGATGCTTGTTCTTCGCGACAACGCGTGTCGTGCGTTTTGCTTCGGCGCTACCGACATTCCTGTAAAACCTCCAGCAGCTGTCGCTCGGCTTTATCATGCTGCCATCGTTCACATTCAACACCGATATATTAGTAATCACTTTATATATAATCGTCGGAGGAAACTGTTGACCGTTCAGTCGAAAAACGAACTTGTTGTTCAAAGCTCGATCGAATCTCCCGCCCAAATTGAGTTTACGAAACAACATCCTGGGATTCTCGCGGGATAACTCCCTGAGCCTCCTCCGGACTCGCCCGAACAAGCATCTCCGATAAAGATATTTAAAGAAACGCTGGAGGATTCGAGCCGCAGCCTCCCGTCGTGCCATCGACAGATCTTGCAGGAAATAGTCGTGGTTCATGTTCAATACCGAAAACGGTTCGTCCATCATTCGTAATGTCAACTGTTACTGACACGAACAAACTGCGATATCTCCTCTTACCTGTTGTATATTTCGCGATGACCAAGGGCAACGCAATTTGCAAGGGAATCAATGGAACCGCCAGCAAACCGAGTCTCTCCTTCGGGATTCCGGCTTCCACCAACTTTAAAGTCATCACGCTGTCCGTGGCGGAAAAGCCTATCTACGAGAAAATGCGTAAATGAAAACTAGGCCACGAATTTCGTCGCAACGTACTTTTGCTGTCAACAGGATGAGCACCAACGTTTGCACCGGCTGCAGCTTCAGGATCTGCAGCAAACTCGAGTATGCCTTCTTTAGGTCCCTGTTGTCTTCAGAATTGTCTTCGTCGCGATGCTCCTCCTTCTTCAGAAAGGCCACGACCGTCGTCGTAATTAGGAATATCCAGCCCCAGAAGTACAGGAAACCGGCAAGGGTGACGATGCCTGCAGAAAATTTAAATTAACATAAGGAAAAGAAATAATAATAATGCAGTATTAACCCTCGTTTTCCGGTTCAGTCCTCAGGTAACTGTTGCAAAAGTCTGCGCTCTCCAAGGCCATAAATAGGACGTAGCTGAGGAAGAAACCTGCAGTTTGGCCGACGCTGTTGCAGGTGGACGCGTGCCCCACGTTGCTCTTCTTCAGCATGGTCAAAGCCCAGCCATCGACGGCGATATCTTGAGTGGCGGCAAGGAAGTTCAAAGAGAAGAACAGTGCGGTCAGGATACCAATGTTCGGCTCGTTTCCGTCAGCCCCCAACCACAGATCCACGTGACTGCTCAGCAGAAGCATGAACGCCCCAATCAGGTACTGAGTGGGCACCATCCACGTTTTCCTCCTACCAATCCGCATGGAAAACATTGAATCTACAATAGGCGCCCAGAGTAGTTTTATACTAAACGGCCAGTTAACAAAACTAAATTCGGCCTTCAAAAAGTCCACAAATGAGATTATTCGGTTAAGAAGCCAGGCAAAAACAATTGTATTACCTGCTGCTTGTAGCTGACTCCACGATTCTGCAGGATCATCGGTATGGCAGCGCTCAGGCCGAGCGGGATTCCCTGCAGCGTGTACAAGAAAAAGAGCAGAGCAATGTTCTTTCCATCACCCTTCAGGCTGCCACTGGAAGAGCTCTTCATGGTCTGCCCATTTTCCATGCTCGAGCTCGAATCTTTGCCCTTCACGTTACGTCTCCTCTCCATGCTGGCTCCTGCTGTTACTTTCCTGCTAACAACAATCAGCTATTATGGTAAACGCTCATGGACACGTCAGTGATGCAGACTGTCGTGTTTTTGTTTTGATCGTGCGTTCTCACAACACTCACCTGAAAAATCCGGTGATACGAGTGTTAGCAAATCGAATTCCTTAGCATCTTCGGCTGCGGCTTCAGTCCTTCCACTTAGAAGGTTCGATTTAATTGATGAAAATCGGAAAATCGCGAAAATTCCAATTTTGACACCGTCTGAGTGCACGTTGACAATTAATCTGTCATAATTAACCTCTGTCACTATTCCGAGCTTTGCAATTGGTGGAAGTATGCAAACCTCTTTTACCTAAACAGCGCCACCTTTAGTATTCATAGCTAACCTGTAATTAAAATTAGTTTTTGATTACGATCTGTAATTTGCAATTAGCGATGCTGAAATTACATAATATTTAATGATTGCTTAGGGAACGTTATATACTTTATTACATGAGTATTGTACATGTGTAGAAGATTGTTGGTGCTTTGTCTTTTTACTTTCAAAGAAATAATTGGAATTAACGCTGAAAATATTCGTACATTCTGGATGTTTCTCATTATTTACATAGACATATTTCTTTAATACATTTATACATATAAATACTTAGGCATTCTGTTCAACAAATATTATATTTTAACTTTAAATATATATATATAATTTCTCCATCTAGTAGTGTGAATTAACTGAAAACCTCTAAATCCAGACTCTCTCGAACGCAAATTCCAACAAACATTATTATTGTCAAATTTGTAATTTACGCCGAGTGCGTTTCTCTTCTCTACTCTTTTGATGAAACAGGTGTGCGCCTTGTTTTTGTTTTTTTTTGTATTTCTTTTGATATAATATGCCTTAGTTTACACGGAGAGCCTAGAAAATGAAGTGCTTCTACGAAATGAAACGCAAAGATAAATGAAGAGTTGGTTTATGGCACGTCGTCGTCTTCGTCGCCGATGATGGCGTTCCTTTCACCAGCCGTAGAGGATTTGCGACGCGTCAGAACGCCTTTGATGTTGGTCCGAGTCGTCGCTCCCCATTTCTCTTTGACCGCTTCCGAGGAGTTCATCAGCATCGAATAAGTGGACATCGTCTCACCTTCTTTACTGTTGTGAATTCCGTACAAGAAGTATACTAACATTCCGAGGACCATCCAGACGAAGAAACGCAGCCAAGTCAATATGTTCAGATGGATCATGAACTCGAGGTTGCACAGTATGCTGAGGGCGGGAAGGAATGGTACCATCGGCACTTTGAATCTGAGACCCTCGTTGTTCTGGTGGTGCGCCACGATGACCAGCATACCTGAAACAGTGAAATTTGAAGATTTTTGAAGAATTTACGATTTTTGATAATTACATGCTCCCATGATGAATATGAAAGAGACCGCTAAGATTATGGTCCACCAGATGCCGTTGCTCAAGTCGCGCGAAGAGACTTGGATGAGGATGCAGAGGGCGCCGGAGAAGACGGTGTAAATGAAGACGGAGGTGGAGACGGCGCTTCCAGGTTCGCAGTTACCAAGGACCGGTGTTAACCAGCTGTATTTGACGCGAAGAGTACCGGCCATGTTGACGATCTCTGAGGGCGTTGTTGGTTCTGAAGTGGAGACAGACATTTCCGAGCCCAGAGTGAGGATGGAGCGTGACGGGGATAGGGTCGGTCTGTATCTGAGGATGATGACGGACGCGCTGACGATGGTGTACGCGAGTAGCGTTCCGATCGACATGAATTCGACTAACTTCTCTAGATCGAAGAGCAGAGCGATCGTCGCGGAGAAGACGCCCGAGATCACTAAGTTCGTTAGAGGCACTTGGGTTTTCGAGTTGACGTCGCCTAAGAAGCTGAAGAGCAGTCCGTCACTGGCCATCGCGTACATGCATCTCGGCAGCGAGAAGAGGGACCCAAAGAGGGTGGTGGTCATGCCGCAGATGGCTCCTATGGAGATGGCGTATTTGACCCAATGCATGCCGACGCCTGAGAACGCCTCGGGCAGAGCCGCACTATCACTAATATTGTAATAAGGTACCAGGAGTGTTAAAGCAGCGCAAACGAGAATGTAGCCCAAGGTGACGATGCCCATCGAGAGCACCGTCGCCATGGGAATGGAGAAGCTCGGATTCTTTGCCTCCTCGCCGCTGGTCGCGATGCTGTCGAACCCAACGAAGGCGTAGAAGCACGTCGCCGCTCCAGCCAGAACACCGCTGAAGCCGTACGGAAGGAATCCTCCTTTCGGCGTCGTCCAGTTCTCCTCGTTGGCATAATAGAATCCGACGACCACGACCAGCACCATCACGCTCAGATTGATCACGGTGAGGAAGCTGTTCACGATCGCCGATCCTTTCACCCCGATGCCCAGCAGCAGGGCGTACACTATGCAGACGACGAACGCGAGAAGATCCGGGTATTTCCCCAGCAACTCCTCGTGCATTTCCCCTGTTATCGAGAGCGTCGCGTTGCTGATGACGCCGCCGAAGAGGAAATCGACGTAACCGCTCCAAGCCCTCGCCACGGACGCAGCCCCTACAAACGAAACAAAGTTATTGACTCAAACCAAACGAATATAATTAAAATACCTATCATATGTTCGAGCAGAATGTTCCAACCGATGACGAAAGCCCAAAACTCCCCTATGCTTATGTACGTGTAAACGTAAGCTGATCCAGCTTTCGGCAATCTCGTCCCGAACTCTGCGTAGCACAAAGCGGACAAAAGCGAGGCCAAACCGGCCAGCAGAAACGAGATGATGATTCCAGGTCCGGCGATCTCCTTGGCAACAGTCCCCGTCAGCACGTAGATACCGGCGCCCACCATGTGCCCCACACCTGAAACACGCCACATCAGCAAAACAATCTACATCCGATACACAGCATACCTAGCAACGTGATGTCGAAGGTGTTTAGGCATCTGTTCAGAGGTGTTTCCATGACATCGGCGGGCAGCTGTTTCGTCCGGTTCATCTTCGAGCAGAGCCCGGACATGACGTGCCCCAGGATCATCTTCCTAGAGCTCGGCATCTACAAATAACAACAACAGCATAAACAATTGAACAATCCGATTTGCCAAAGAAAACTCACCTTTCCTGATCAATCAATCCTGGTGGACGTCGCGAGGGAAATGCACGGATCTTATCGGAATTCCCGATTGCGCAAGATCCCCCCGAACCGGAGGGGTGGTCGCGTTCGAAGGATGTGCGAAAGGAAATCGATACGTGAACGCCGCTTTTAAAAATAGACCCAACGTCGCTTCGCACACATAAATACACAAACATCCACGAAGATTTATCCATCGTAGAAATTAATTTACTCGCAGAAGCAAATATTTGCAGTCATCCGATATCGGACGAAAAGAAACGCCGCTAATTTGATTGCATTTGCATTTCATAAACGCTTAAACAACCCCCACATTCGCATTGATTGATTAGCATACATTAATAACAATAGCATCAGCAAAGTGCGCTCAATTCAAAATAGTTTAAAAAAAAAATCAAAATTTAAATAGTGCAAATTTGGTGGCCTATCTCAAAAACCAATTCACATTTAAAATAAGATTAATGAAAGTTTGTTTAATCGTTTAATTCTAGTCATTTGTGAAATATTAATTTATGTTTATTAATATTACATTTTTTTCTTGCATTCCTTCAATAAAATGAACGTAAGAAAAACGAGTCAACAGATATGCTACGTCTACGGATATTTTGAGAGTGTAACTAAATAATTAGTTAATAATGTTCGCGCTCAGAGCGTAATTACATAATAAAAAAAAACGGAATTATCGTCAAATTAAAGCATCAGCAGAGTGGAGGTTGTTTTCAATGCCACGACGTTTCCAATTTAGGAAGGAGCGCGCACACGAGCGACGCCCGAAGACGCTGATAACGAATTACAAAAGATTGCGGATGGAATAATGAAAACGCTAATCGATTCTAAAAATAATCTTCAATTTACTACAACTAAATAATTAATACTAAATGATATATCGATTATAATTAAAATCATGTCTCGATCATGTCCGCATCGAAACCGTCCACCTGAATCGTGGAAGAGGAACGCTGGAAACCGTGCGGATAGAATCTCCTCATCAGCTCGTTCGGACTTATCTGCGATATTTGGAATTCGTTGTATGCAAAAATTGTTAAATTCCACTCACCACCTTCCTGTTTCTGACGTCCTCGAAGCTGAAATCTTTGTAGAAGGCTATGGTGTGTAGGGTGCGCAACGAGCGCAGCCTCTTCGTCGGCTCCATTTCCAGCAGCCTACGGAGGAGATCTCTAGACGGATGATCCAGATCGACGTCCGTCGGAAGCACCGCTCTTCGTGCATCGACGTCGAGCATCTCCAACGGCGCCTCCAAACCTGGAAACTGAAGAACGTGCATAAGGTCAATGCGATCCGCTGCAAAAATTCTCCGCATTCCGCTAGAGTTCATCAGGCGCGCTAACGATTATGCAAAACAAAACAACAACAACAACAAAAAAAAACAAATGGCAAAAGCAGCGAAGAAGAGAAAACAAAACAAATTTAAAGGAAAAAAAAATGAGTATCGGACAAAAGACTGGGTATATGTAATAAGTGCGTCTTTGGGAACAGCAGTAGCAGCAGCAGCATTCGAAATCCGAGATTGGAATCTGCGTCCCCCTCTTCCTCGTGTTTGATTAAATGCAATTGAGACACACGCGTCTCTCCTCTTCCTCCTACGACCGCCACCTCTTCAGACGACGACCGTCAATCTAATTCGATTGTGCTTTCGAGGAAATCATCTCTTCGGCCGCGGAATATTCCATTTGGGGGGATAATTATTTAATTGAACGCGAGAGCGGATTTGGCGCGTAATATTCATCAACTGAACGGAACGGAACGGCGAACGGATAGATTCAATTGATGGTGATGATCATGATGATGATGATGATGGTTCGAAACGATGAAGACGAGAGAAAAGAGTCTCGAGTACGCTTGAAACCTCTCCTTCGTAGTCAACGGCATCCTCTCATTTATCATTTCAGACAATACAACTATACGATACACAACAGACACACATAAATAGATTCAGTTCTTACAGCTTTATCATTACAACTTTCTTATTCTTTAAGTTTTGAAGAGTAAAGAAATATACAGTTATTAATACTTTTATTTGTTAATTTAGTGATTCACTTTTTAAGTTTTTTTTTTCAATATTCAAATACTGAAAAAGATATGTTAAGTATTTTTGGAGATGTTCAAATATATCGTTTTTTTTCTTGATTTTCTAGAAAATAAGCCTATTAACAATTACTTAACTTACTTGCTTACTTAGTGATTTTCTTGAAAACTATAATAGATAGATTAGATCCAAAAGATGCATATGAATCTTGGATTATTGGGGAATGTAGAGAGAAATGTACGGCTATTAATACTTTTATTTGTTAATTTAGTGATTCAGTTTTTAAGTTTTTTTTTTCAATTTTCAAAAACTGAAAAAGATATGTTAAGTATTTATGGAGATGTTCAAATATTTCGTTTTTTTTTCCTGATTTTCTAGAAAATAAGCCTATTAACAATTACTTAGCAATTACGATTTGTTTGTAATTGACAGTTGACAAAATGTAATTAACTGTCAAATTTGAAAACTTTTTTTTTCTAACTGAAAAACAGCAGTGTCTTCACATTCGATCGTTTTTCTCATTTACCACACAAAGCTCAAATATAAATTAATAATCCAATTAAAGTTTAAGAAATACGCTTTATAACAAGCCTACTAGAATCTACGTGATTTTTACGAATTATCCGTCAATTTAACTGTCAAATTTGAAAACAATATTTTTATCTAGCATCTTCACTTTTTATCGGTTTTCTCATTTACCATATATAGCATACATATCAATTAATACTCTAATGAAAGGCAAATATATAAGCTTTCCAGTGTTCCAATTGACAGATACGTGGCTATTATGATTTGTCTGTAATTGACAATTGTAATCAACTGACAAATTTGAAAAACATTGTATTGTTTCTAGGATCGATTTCACTTGCAAAGTGAAGTAAGTTGCAGGTAAACATAAAGTATGGATTGTTGGAATTGTTTGCTATTTTGCTCTGGATCTGCTGAAGGAAGGATGAAAGGTGGTGGAACGAGCAGCGGCAGCAGCAGCTCTCTATTTCTGCGTCAAATGCGCGACAAGCATGAAATAAACGGTGAGCCGATGTTCCTGACCTTGCCTCCTCAGATCACTTATTAATAATTATTATTAGTCCAAAGAGACAATTAACATTCCACACAACATGTGTCTGTATATAAATACATACGCATTTCCATCCATTCCACATCGCTCCACTCCATCCCTCTAATATCCGTTCATAAATTGCTGAACCAGTTTCCTCCGTCATTTTTTTTCTTCTGATTCCTATTAAGCCATTCCTCGACGAAGACCGCCGCCGCAATAACACGAAAAGAAAAAGAAAAGACCCAATAATAATCAGCAACATCATTACCATCGGCGTCATCATCATCATCATCGTCGTCTCTGGCGCCGGTTTCTATGCGAATTTATTTACTGGTTACCATAACAACAGAGATAAATGAACGATGGACCCGTTACCCCGCGATATAAACTTTTTTTCGTGGATATGCCTTGCAGCAATTATAACATACATTTTTGCACGTTCATTCTAACTGGATTCGATATTTCATGTTCAATTTGCTTCTTCTAATCTCGAACAAAAATCGATTGACCGGAAGACTTTTCGGGGGGGATTCCCCAATCGCCAATTAGATTAGTCATCGAAATTAATGATTGGAATGTTTAATGATAATTAGCAGAAATCGTGTATTCAATTATTGTCGGTTCCGTACATTTGGCAGTGCATTCACATTCAAATATAAAATAATGGAAATGTAACGCTAACGTCTCAAGTTTAGTGATTTTCTAGGAAACTTGAATAGATAGAGTGGATCCAAAAGATGTATATGAAAGTTGGATAATTGGGGAATGCAAGATGTATTTAGATTTGTTGATTTTCTCGGAAACTATACTAGATAGAATCGATCCAAAAGATGTATATGAAACTTGAATATTTGGGGAATGTAGAGAGTATTCAAAGATCACTGTGGTTACATCTGTTTGTCTGTAATTTGCAAAATTTAACTAATGAAAAACTATCACATTTTAGTGATTTTCTTGAAAACTATAATAGATAGATTAGATCCAAAAGATGCATATGAAACTTGAATATTTGGGGAATGTAGCGAGAATTCAAAGATCACTGTGGTTACATCTGTTTGTCTGTAATTTGCAAAATTTAACTAATGAAAAACTATCACATTTTAGTGATTTTCTTGAAAACTATA
>NW_017099043.1:0-1003 GCF_001412225.1 Nicrophorus vespilloides
TATTGGCTTCATTCTGTCTATTATACTTTTCGAGAAAATCAATGCACTGCTTTTTCGAGCATTTTTTAAAATTTGAACACGAATTACACTCAAACGGCTAAAACCACAGTAATATATCGATACTTGCTAGATTCCCCAAACATTCAGCTTTCATATGCATCTATTGGCTTCATTTTGTCTTTTATAGTTTTCGAGAAAATCAATGAAATGTGAAAACACGTAATTACAAAGTATGTGTCAGATGTACTCTCTACCAAGGAAAAATATCAGAGGAGAATGGAGAGAGAAAACGAATAAAATGGCAATGGAAGCCAACACTGATTTAGACTAACCAGTGAGACAATCAACATTTCAGAGCAGTATCAACAAACAGGACATGAATGCTGACGAAGAAGAGGAAAGGTTTTTAGTAAGATTCCCACAGTACCACGAATCCACTGCTGTATAAATGTGTATGAATTGAAAAATCACAATGTTTCTAAGAATAAGTTGTAAAGATTATTAATAATTAAATAAGGTAATTATGATATGATATTGATAACGTATAATTCATTGTATGAGAGAGAGAATCGAGCAATCGAATAATTAATTTGGCAAAGTCAAGTGAAATCAAGTTATCCAAGTAATGGCGAAACATAATCAGTTTAGTGTCAATCAAAATAATGGCGAAACGTCGGATGTTTGTTATGCGAATAAGGAATGGTATCGGGTAAGTATCGATTTCGAAGCAATTCCAATTTAATCGCGCGTACTAATTACATCAAACAGTTTATTCAATTTCGTGAGTTTCCGGTTCGACGGTTCAGGTTGGAGCTTTTACCTAAATAATAATAATAAAAAAAAAACAAGAACAACAAAAACAAACAAACAAAAGCAGAAACAGGAAAACATTACACAAACGTTAAATAAATGGAATTTGATTGATTCGTGGTTTGGTGAGGGGCAGAGAGAGAGAGAGAGAGGAGAGTTTGGGTGAGTGAAGTAGAAATAGAAAATAAATAGA
>NW_017099044.1:0-4304 GCF_001412225.1 Nicrophorus vespilloides
CTAGCGAACAAGTGAAATAATGTAGCAATCTTATTTTATAATTTACAAAAAAAAAATCAACTTAAAATAATCCTAATGTCAACGTAATTAAATTTAATACTAAATAATCAACTATAAAACTAATATTTTCATATAAATATTATAAAATTATAAAAAATATATATTTCAATAAATTCAACTGATATAAAGGACTATTGATCATAGGTCTTTCTGTCCTATTTTTTCTATAAAAGAATATAAACGCATTTACAATGTATATACTCAAAATGCTACTAATTTTACGTTTTAAAATATGAAGAGTAAAATAAGTATTCAGGAAATTGAAAAGGATGAGTTATATTCATAGTTGTAGCATGATCAGTCGCATTATAAGAAAATCTATTGGCTTGAGACACTTAGGATTAGGTCTTAATGGAGCATGGTTCATCTATACAAAGTGAACGCAAATTGACATTAGACCACCTGTTATGGAGCTGAGAGGAATGGGAAGTAAACAATGCGTAACTGAAACTGCATGACTGTGAAGATATTGTTTTTCAAAATTGTGTTAGTTCGACATAGGCTAAGTGTGTCACGAGAGACGAAAATCTCCAAGAAGAAAAATCTTGTTAAAGTTTTCAACTTTACTAATACATAGGCTAGCGAAATTGTATCCGTACGACTCATGGATTCGACCCATAGAATTTTATGTTATAGTATAATATCTTCTGTTAATTCAGTATAGCTTTAGTTATGAAGGAGAAGAAAATATATATGTTATGAAAGTGAAAATATGACGTTTATTTTATCTTTTATAATTATGATAAGAGTAGAGGTTCAATAAAGAAGAATGTATAGTTATATAATAGTATTTACTTAATTTAATATACAGTATATTTGGTTGCCTAGCTTTATTTCTGAAGTTTTTAAATAAATTTAGGTAACAGTTTCTTATGAACGTTTTAGTTATAAATTAATTAGACTGTTATGAATAAATGTTTAAAGGCTGTTAAATAGAAGAGGATATATTTAGAATTAAAAATAAACAAAGTTTATTACACAATAAGATACAAAAGGTTATTTTTTGTTCTCTTGATGGTCCTCTGCTACTTAGCAGTCATATCAGTCATATCAACTCCTGATACAAATTGTATGTTAAAGCGAATAGTTAACAGAATATTACTTTTGATTCAAATATACATAGTACACCGGACAGCAGTTTTAGTTTAGTCATGATATGGGCGCATATCTGACACTATAAAAAAAGTTTTATAATCGCATACATTTGAAAAAATTCCGAATGATTTCGATTGCTTCCGATTTCATACAAAATATCTTCTTTTCTCTTAACGTTATAAAGAGAATCGTACCAACTGTCCTCGAAATACCGTATTCACTTTGGTCCTTCTGAATCAGACAGTTTGTCTTAATTGTTTCATATAATATGAATAGTTGAACCACAAGGGGATTCAATTGTGTTAATTTTGTGATCACTGCTAAAAGATAATAAAAATAGTCAGAAAAATGATGAATATTCTATCTAACGAACAAGAATTAGCATTGTTTTTTTATATATATTTTTGTAATTTTGTTACCTCATATGTTAAATGCAATTATTCTGAAAATTTGCAAATGGATCTATTTTTATGTCATTTCATTATTTTGTATTTTTTTTATTTATTTTCACTAAAATAATTAAACTATCTAATTCAAATACAAATGCATTAATAAAGTTTGCATATTGATCATTAATATTCATATTTTACTATAAGAATATCTGAAATATTTTTTGATAATGAAATTAAGTTCTTTGTTATCTGTTTAAATTTAAAAAAATCTAAGGTATTGAGATTTTGATTGGTTTTCTGTAATAATACAAACTATGAATGAAGAATAATCATATTGGATTCATTAAAATCTGATACATGTTACATCATATTATCGTTTTTTATTATTGTCTTGGTATATTGTTACATAATGTTTGTTAATCTAACAATACGGTCATCAAGAATATCAAGCGCGAAAGAGGACGTAAATAGAAAGGGTGTAGAGTGTAAGTTTGTATGTAGTAATGTGTAACTGAAAATAAATTAAAAAAACAACAAGTTTCACGTATAAAATGTAATAATTTATTGATATTTCAATGAGTTCATTAACTTGCAATGAACGTACAAAGCAAATAAATCAAATACAACCATAAAAAAGCAATTAAACTGAGATATGAAATACAGTTGGAAGAGCAGGTCGGCTCGCATAATCCCAAAAAAAAAAATATAACAATAACTAGAAACAAAAAAGGTTCAGTAATTCAGTTCAGCTGAATCGCAGAATCTTTTCCCGTTCCCAAAACAAACGACAACATGCTCAGGCAACTAAATATAAAATAAAATAGTAGTGGTTGTATGTATGTATAGTAGTGGTAATAGTATGTAGTCTAGGAGACTCAGTCATTAAACCTTCATCACCCTCCTGTTGTACATGAATGGGGTGGGCGATTTGGCGAGCTCAGCAACAGCCAAGGGTTGAGCTTCTTCCAACGAGTCCATCACTGGAGCCTCCAGATCTTGAGCAACTTCTGGTACAACGACGGTTTCTTCTTCGGCGTCGCTGGCTGGCTGTTCTTGCTCCTGCTCCTCTTCGGCGCTGCTGGCGGCCGGAACTTCGGCGACAGAGAGATCATCTCCGAAATTGGTGTTCAAGTTGTAATATCTCGGGGAATCGGCGCAATCGATGGACTCATCGGATCTGGTGCAAGTGAAGATTTCCTACAAGAAGAATTCACAAAATACAGTTAGAGCATTATTTACAATACGTGTAAATACACTTGGTTGTGTCTTCAGGGACTTTGATTAATTTAGATGGCCGGGGTTCATAGAGTCCAGACGAGAAAATCAAGTATGCACGGAACGAAAGCGATTTGAATAATTCATGGCAGGATGAGAATCCAAGTGCAGGAAAGAAGCGTAAAAAGAATGAACGATGGAAATGAAATAATGGTGAAAAATCCGCAGCCTCCAAAAGCAAATAAATTATTGTAATGCATTGTCGTAAATCCTCAGCGCCGACAATTGAAATCCTGCTAGTGCGTTTATTCCAAGACTTAAGATATCGTGCATGATTTCTTAATTTTTCAGCATAATTTTATACGTTACTTCACTTCTTTTTTTTTTTTCATACAGTAAATGCGTTATTAATTTTAATTTTAATTATTTGTGCAGAAAGACAAATTATGAGATGTTACATCAAAATAATCAATTGATCAACAATTGGTTAGTTTAACCAATAATTAATGAATGAATAGATGATGTTAATATTACCTGATTGAAGACGGTTTCTTCTGGGCAGATGAAACTCCACCTGAAGGTTTGGCTTCTGCCGTTGGAGTAGGTGACCGGAAGGCAGACGTGGAAAAGCTGGCACTCGTTCTCAACATCGGCGTAGTATCCGTACTCGCGACCTTCGCAGCTGAAGGAATCATCGATGTCGGCCCTGATGCTGGTGGCGTTGCTGGGAAGGGTCAACAGGGGCGCCGGCATTTGCTTGGTCATAACCTGTGCAGAGAAGAATTAGCTTAGTTTAATGGCATTCCGGCAATTTCAATTAGCAGTAAAACGCGCAGAGAATTGAATACGCTCTCGTACTTACCCTCAGTTTGGGGGCGGCCTGGACGGCGCAGAAGAAGACGGCGGCGAGGACGACGAACTTGAACATTTTCGTTTCGAGTATTTTTGTTATGTGGTATAAAATCCGAACTGATTTTAGGCACTGGTGGGTTCAGGCTTAGACACTTGAAGGTATGTCTGAATGTACTAAATTTTAGTGAGCGTATGTGACTCGTACCGAGCCACCAAGTATATATAGCTCCTAGTGATGACCACCAAAGAAGGACGACAATGGGGCGTTGGATAGAGACAGACTAATTCCTTACGGAAACTTGGAAGTCATTGATAATCTACAGGAATACTATAAATAGTGTAACGTAAACTAAACGAATCGCATACAAACGACCAAATAGATTTTTTTTTTACTATGAATTATAGAATTTAATATAACATCATTCTTTATACAATCCAATATCTAAATACCTAGTTAAATTCATTAATTACTAATCAACTAAACTTATCTTAATTAATTAATTTTATCATAATTGCAAAACTTAATTAAATTTTGATCATTTGATTTCCTGTAGTATTAAAAAATTCAATAACAGTTTAATTTACTTGACGACGGAAACATTCCATATAAGGTCAAACAGTTGCATTTCCGAATATGTTAATCCAAAATAAGGAAAATAATTACAATTCTTCAAGTGTCAATGTATGTTT
>NW_017099044.1:4327-16495 GCF_001412225.1 Nicrophorus vespilloides
ATGTTTTTTTTTTTTTAATTTATTATTTTAATATCGATATTCAGGTACAATCAGATGCATGAAATATTATTTATTGAAAAGAAATAAGGTTTTTAGGTCGATAACCTTTACAGTCGTTACATATCATCAACGTAGGTGCAGTTATTGAATTCAAACAATTCAAATAATTATTCTGATCATATATGTTGTCTTTTAACATAAATATTATATACAAATAATTATTTTCAATTAAGCTGTGTTTTCAAACAATAATTCTCAGGTAGTTATATTTTTGAATTATTCAAAACTTCTTCCCAACAATTTTTTTAAATAATAATTAAAATTTATTAATTATTGATTTTAAATCATCGACAAGTTGTCTTTTCATTCATAACATCTTCACCGTACGTAAATATCGCGAACAGAAGATGATGTCGAAAGTGCTCATTTTTCCATCTTGAAGACGTGTAGTACAATAAAATAATTGTTGTAACGTAAAAATAAATACAATATCATGTAGAGCAGAAAATTTTCTTTTAAATTACTTATAACATTTACCATTTTTTTTTGTTACATTTGGTGCGTATTTTGGAATTTGAAAAAAAAAACGTACGTTATATTTAGCAATTTAAAACAAGACTTATTTTTCGTTCGTTATTTCTACATTTAGAAAGAAAACAGGTAGACCTTAAATTTATGTTCAAAATTTAATATTATATTTGCAAGAACTGAAATTAAAGAATAAAAAACTTTGATATTATTTTCTATTCGTTAATCTCATTTTCAAACTAATTGATTTAATATTAAAGGAATTAAAGGTTGTAAAAAAAAGTAAGAACCAAATATTTGTATTCAAATCACTTTATATTTTAATTTATAATTTTTTTTGACTTTACATTAATATACGAATGTTATATGAATGCATTCAACTAAATTGAATGTAAAGAAATATATTGTTATTATAAATTTATTTTTATTAAAGAAAAAATATACAAAAAAAACAATGCATATTACAGAAGTATTTATATAAACATTTATAAAATACTTGGAAAATAACATATTTGGGCAAAAAGTAAACAAATTGGCATCAAATTCAGTAAATTGGAAGAACGTCCAAACTAGTTAAAAACATACTTATGTATAAGGCAATACTGAAACAACAATATTCAACAACTATTAAAGTTTAAGTTTAAACACTTTCGAAACTAATTAAAAAAATACACTATCAAGCTAATTAAGTGTTCATGTATAAGTCATTAATTATCTTGTAATCTACGACAATTGTAAATGCAATAATAAAAGTAAGATTTTCTATTCTTTTTAATAATTACGTCCATATTTTTGTCACCCTTTCGATGCTTATCGATTTTAAAAAGTAATGTTTTTGTATATAATTTGGTCTGAGATTCGATCTTATCCAATCATATTAGATTTGTGCAGAACCTGTTTTTATGCGGTCCTTTTTATGCGATTTTTGTTATGCGTTTTTTTTTATGCGAATTCAACCAATTCCAACGGCGTTAGCACCATTCTAATGTTTTCTATCAGTGTGTGCATATGTACAGTCTGCTCAAACGATTCTGTTAGTCGATTTTGAATCAATTCATCACAGTAAGATGTATTAACACTAGTAACATGTGCATTTTGAAAATGTTACCATATGTAATTTTCTCCGGTATTTCGTAAGTCTTTGACGTATTTTATAAGTCTGTAATATATTATACAAAGTTATTTGTTATATGTAAGAAATAATGAAAATTTCGATTATTTTTGTGCGATTTTTTTTATACGGTCTCTATCTACCGCACATACAAATTTTTTTTTTACTGCACATAAAGAAAATATTATTGACAGAAGTTTGTATCTTTTATATCGATTATCTATGGTCAATATTAGTAACTGTTAAAATACAGATTATTATTTATTTTGAATACCAATTAGAAAATTTATTGGTCCATTTCAACAGTAGATTTCTGCTAAATAAAAACAAATATTTTTGGCAGTAATTTACTTTTCATTAGTATAGAAACGTTAAATTATGTTTTTTTTTGGTATTTTTGCAATAAATATTATTATTAAAAATATTAAATTTAGAGCGGAAATAAATGTGTTAAAATAAAATAAATTTGTAATATTTTTAAAATTTCTGTATTAATCAAACTATTAAATTAGAATGAATTAAAAGAGAAGTACATGTCGTTAGTAATTACTCAAATGGTTAATGACCGGAGCCTTTGTATACATAGTACACTATTCAAATCGTCTAATTAAGATTCAAATAGAAATACGTTTCGACGCTATCAATCGTCTGCGATCGATGTGAACTAGTTACTTGGTTGCATTCTAGACGCAAATGTCGTTACACAGAGTGTTGGACAGTGCAAGTAACTGAACTGGTCGACTGCTGCGTGTACTTGCTACCTACTTGTCTACGGGATAAACGTACGAACCGCCGTCTATAAACTTAAAAAACAATTAATATTCAGCTAATGTTTAATTGAATCACAGACACGCATCGTGAAATAGCGAATGGTGTGCGTTGGATTCAGTATTATTAAAAATAGTTGCATGTGCATTTTGAATTGCTGCCGTCTGAAGTGTTAACAACCAATAGCTTTGAAGGAACACACTTCAACGAAAATGAAAAAAAAAAAAAGAAGAAAAAACAACACGCTCTTCGACTGCTTCGTTCATAACTGTACTGCCAGAAATGGGCTCCATGTACTAAATACTAAAATAAAAATTTCGAAGAAATCCTATCCTATAGCATATGAAAATTATATACCGAATGCAGCAACAAAAGGCCGAAGACCTTTGGCCTCTATATTTATTGTTAAACTATTTATAAATAGAAACTAATTAAATATAAATGTTGTATATGACTCCTCAACTATAACAATCATAACGATCGAGTTTTTTACACCATTTTGTTTTTTTTTTTCTAATTCAAGTTGAATCTCATTTTGACAAAAGAGATATCACAAAATTTGTGATTAATTTAGTAAATAAATAGTTCATATGTTTCTATATGTACTCATTGTCAGCTCAATTCATATATTTTTTTTTTAAATATATTTTCTTAAATTGAGGAAATGCATCTTATGTTTATATTTATACTGTACAACTTTAAAACATTCAATTGTTGTCTAGAGCGTATTTGCTTTAATTGTTATTTAGAGTTCTCTGATTTTCCTTTCTGCGCTACTTTGAATATTCTAAGATTTCTGGCGAATTTAGAAATTTTATTTATTGTTTCCTGAAAAATAATCATTACGAAATTGAAATAACCCTTAACTATTTTTTTGTAAATAAATTGAAATTTTTCACCTGTTTTCATATAAACCTTAAAGTTCATATCTGAGATTTTTCACATAAATAAAGTATTGGAAAATTCAAAATTAAACAACAACAATACATACGTTGTAAGATCACCAATTTTACTAAATTTCTATCTTGGCTTAAAGAGTAATGACATATCTAAATATAAATGTTGCAAACTGAATTTCTATAAACGAAGAAAATAGCAGAAATAACCTTCTTCGAATAGGCGCAATTTTTTATTCTTCTTAGTAGGATCCAAATCACGTCCGGAATAATTTTCAATAACTTATCTCTTTACTTGTTTTTTTTTTTATTCAACATACCTTATGTTCTTCATAGGTGATACAAATAAGTGTAAAGGAGAAATCAATGTTAAATGCGGTCACGATTCATCTGCTTGAAATGTAGAAATTCGAGGAAAAAAAAATTGTAATTTTAATTTCAATGTAACTGTACTGAAGAAGACCAACCTTTGAGAATTTGCGTGTGCATAAACCATGCGATTCCCACGCCTCAGACAAAATATTTAAATAAAAGTACGAAAGAAAAAAACTTGGCAGATAATGAAGAAGAACTTTGTGAAAGAGATGACGCAAACTTTAAAAATAATTGTGATTCAAAATCTAGTATATTCTGATTATGTTATTATTAAAAAAATAATAATTAACGATATTATAATTAGTTTCTATCTATTAGATTAATATGTAATAATTATTGATTGATATTATTCATTATTTCAGGATATGAAATTGAAATGAGTTCAGTTCATTCTCTTCAAGTCTTTTTACAACAAACTCTGAGAAGTTACACTTTAAGCTTTATTATTTGAGAGGATATTTTCAATGTTGGAAAACAATTAATAAAATAACATAATTTGTTGTATTAGCTTTTCCCTGAAAATTTGTCTTTTGTTAAGTAAAGTATATACAGTGGAAACCTCACTTAACGAATTTAATCCGTTAGTGAAACATATTGAAAAATACTCTTATAATGTGTGTAGACAAGTTTTAAAAATGATGCAACAGGCGCGTAATCCAAGACTTCTCTTCTCGTCGTCACTCGTTAAGCGAGTCATTTTTCTTACAATTCATTTTGCTCGTTAATCGAAATGCTTGTTATGCGAGGTGCTCGTTAAGCGAGGTTCCACTGTATATGCATTCACAAGTATTTTTCGTGCTCTACATGCTTCAATTTTTCGAAGCAATTCTGCAAAAGGACCGATTGAAGTATTCATCAAGGATGCTCTGAATCATCTCGAATCGCGTCCTCCATACTTTCCGGACCTTACGCCAACGGATTATCACCTTTTCCGTTCCATGTCGAATCATGGCTGAAAAATGATTAAAATGTCTGAAAATTGATTCATTCAAAAAAATTAAGCAGGTAGGTTTGTAGAGCAAGAAAAGTAGAAGTATTTCCGTCTTCATCAAAATTTGTAAAATTTATTTATCTGGATGATATCTGGATTCTTCCTTAATATTTGTATGTTAAGTGCAGTTTGAAATTGGACTTCATTATATCAAAGATTCGTTATCAGAAGAAACATTAACAAAGGTATCACTATAAAAGTAATTCTACGTTATTTAAAGTACAGTTAAAAAGTAATTCAAATATTATCGATTGGACAAATATACATTTCTGACTATGTTTGTAGTAACTATTTACATTTTGTAATAGTTGATAGATTTACTATAACAGACGAACAATTGATGTTCACTTCAAAAGAGTATAATTATATGTTAAGTATTCTTGTGCTATTCATTTCATTATATCAATTTGGTTGGATGTTTGTACAGAATTGGCAAATCCCAAATGAATGTTCCACCAAGGCAAAGCCTCTAATATCTTTAGTAAGTCATGAAAAATTATTAGAAAATCGCACTGGGTAAAATAAACTCATTGTCTTTCTGCCCAAATGATTATAATTTATAATTATCCAAATAAAAATATATATAATTAGGTAATTGTAAAATGCATAAACAATCAACTTTAAACTCATATTTTAAAATGTGATTTCACTTTCTATGCAATTTGATATATTATTTAATGAAAAGAAATATTTTATCCATAGTATTTTTACATCCAAAAACGAAGTCATTGATATTAATTATAGTTTACTTGCTTATTTACTAATTAACTATGTTAAAATGTACCTAGGTATAACCCAGGTTTTCTTGTGCAAATTTCCCAAACTTTCTATATCATAGTAAAACAACTTCAAAACCATGTCGAAATACAATTTATCTGACATAGGACCGCAAAGGTTTAATCGAGTTTAATCTTTACGTCAAAAAGAATCTCAACATTTTATATAATTTATATATTATATATTAAATAATTTTACATTTTTTTATAGAAACTTTATTTATCATTAGCATCTATTGATACATATATCTTAATAAGTTTTTACAGTCATAATAACATGAAAATGTATGATTATAAACAATTTATATCAATTTTATCTTTTTCATAAATATAATAATGTAGTAATCAAAATAATTGTATGACATAAGTAAAGATTACAAATAAAACATATCATTTATTAACATTATGAATAGCAGAAACACTTACTTATCATGCAATTGGCTTAATTCTTATTATGAATTTGATTAATTACAAATGTATTCAATATTTTCATTATGATACTTATGCAAGTATTTGATAAGAAGTTACCTGGCAAGTAATTTATATTCAACGTAGATTTCGTTTTTTTAAGTCAATTTATTTTTTTTATATAAAGAAACTAATTTATTAAATTAAATAACGTACAATTAAATAAATAAATAAATAAAGATATTCGATATAACAAATGCATTTTTCATTTCTATATCAAAGATTAAATAACATATTTAATATATTACACAATTCCCAAGAAAACAATAAATGATTTAAAACGAAAATTATTAAATTAATTGTACCTGAGTTTGAATAAACTAAAAATTTTGGAAAGCTATTTGTATTATATAATATTAATTAATATCCGGCGAAGAAATATAGTTTAACCTGTGATAAATGTAATAATATCCTTAGAAGATATTCGTCTTTTCTTTTGTATTATTTTAAGTGTATAGACTAGACCGAAAACGTTCAGTTTATTGCCACCTGGAAAGGTTTGTATTGAGTGTCAAGAGCATTATTTGAGCCACGAAAAGTTGGTGCTTTCCTCGGATCCAGTCGGTTTCTGATGGGAATACGCCATATCCTGAGCAGACTTATCCTTCTCTTCGTTCTCGTAAGATCTCCTGGACCAGTAACCGCCACCGCCGTGACCGCCGCCGCCACCGCTCCATCCTTCCTCCTCACCACCATCGTAATGATGTTGATGCTGAGCATGCTCGTAGTAAATCACCTTCTGCGGTTGATGTCCCTTCTTCAGATCGAAATAGAATCTGGCCGCGTTTATCAGAAGACCGGCGGCGGCGATTATCAAGAATTTGATTTGTAGATGAGCAGCTAAGATCTTCAGAAGCAGAGTGATCTTTCCGAAAAGCACAACGCCGAGAACAAGCAACTTGATGATGGCTTTCAACTTCTTCTTCTTCTTCTTGCCGCGCTCCACTGGAATAAAACGAACCATAATGAAATACAGAAACGTTAACGGAACTCGTCGCACATGAATTTTAAATGATTTACACGGAAATCCATGTTTTATTTTATTTTATTTTTTTTTTATATTGTAACTGTTTTTGTCAATTTCCTCACCTCCGTTCACTCCGCGGCCCTTGGTCTCCTCTTTCTTATCGTCCGCTCCGGTTTCTTCTTCCTCCTCTTCGTCTTCCAGGGATTCCTCCTTGGCAGCTCTGAAGAGACCGCTGATGCCATTCTTGAAGACGATCTCGGTGATCTCGGAGAAGATTCCGCTGATGGATTCGATCAAGGAGGACGGTGTCTCGTCCGAATTCTGTTTCCTGCCCAGAGCCACGGACTGGCTGTCGGCCTCCACTGCGAAAATGGAAATTTCGGAATTAGCTCACCGCACAGCGATCGTGATTGGAATTACGTTGACACAGATTATGATGTATTATGTTTCCTTTAAGTTTGGTAGCCAATATTTAAATATAATTGACCGCTAAAAGACCCGTTAATGCCGCTTGCGCTTCGAATAAATCTTCATTGCATAACAGGTGAACGAAGAGAGAGAAAAATATATGCGTGTTCCAATTATTGGCCTCGTGTACCAGTTTTTTAATTTAAAGAATCAAATTCAAAATATTACAACAACATAATTAAATAAACTAAATCAACTTCAAGCTTAAATTGCAGATTCTTACAAAATTTAAACTATTTTAAAGTTAATTAATGCCATATAATTACATTAATTTTCACTTAAATTTGGCTCTTTTTTAATATTTTTCTATTAATTTTTGTTTTCAATTATCATTTCAAACATTTACAACAATTATACAAATATTAACAAAAACGTTTATATCTGTACCAAAAATTATTTTCAAAATTGGATTAATTGTTTATGTCTTTTTAAAAGTGAATTAACGTTGAATTACCTTTATATTGAAATTTGTCAAATTTTTATATATTAAGGCTTGTTTTTTTAACAACTACAAGAAGTAAAATCAAATATTACAACAACAACAAAATCATTCAATTCATTACGAGAATCGCATTCCTGTTTCAAAGTTTAAAATCATTATTAAATGTGTAACTGTTTTTATTTTATTCTGCAATGAATAATAACTCCGTTAACGTTTTCATATCGTTCGAGCATTTACAATAATTATTGTTATAACTCTGCAAAGAGTCTGCTTAAGTTTACTGTTTTAAATATCGGGAAATCTCTTTTCATTTCTATTTAACTGTTATTACCTACCGCCTCGCACATTCTTCAAACATTATCTGTTATGGATTACTCTAAAAAATGTATTTAAGGATCATTTTATAATCTATAATATCGTTAATTTGAAATACCTATACTAAATCAAATGTAACTAATTTTGTTGACTAAAACAAGTGTTTTTATATAATAATGAATAAAACTAAAAATGTAATAACCTGATGATAAAAAATAAAATAATTTAATTATAGTTTATGAGAAAAAATGTTCGGATTTTTTTGTGTTGTTTCATAATTACTGTTTTTTTTTTACCTTTGACACAAATTAAGGACAATAAAAATGTATATGCAGGTGCCTTTCATTAGCGTGAATGTGATATGCACGGATTTCATTTCGTTAATTGCTAATCTCCAAAAATGGATAAATAAAGAAATAATGTGATGTTTTACGTGTATCAAAATATACAAGAGAAAATAAACTAATTAAAGAAACCAAGAAGTATTTTAAATCCAACTAATTTAATAATTTAATTCGTATTTATATTTTAACTATAAACATTATAATTCTCTACTAATTATTTCACTTTTATTTGTTTTCAGAGTAAAACTTTCTTTTTTTTTTCTTAATTTCAAACATTTACAACAATTATAAAGAACAAATATTACCAATTAAAAGGTTTGTATTTGTACCAATATAATTAGAAAATTAACTTAAATTGTAAAATAGGAAAAAAAAAATCGTAATATTATTATAATACTATTGGTTGGTTATGTTTACTTTTAGTAACTGTAAAAGTATAAATTTATTGAAAAGTATTCAATAAAAATATCTAAAAATGATTATTAAATATTTTCATTAACTGTACATTAATTACAGTTACTTATATAGTGAATACTTACTCGTATAGTGAAACATATTCAAAAATACACATAATATGTGTTTAATCCGGGACTTCTCTTCTCATCGTCACTCGTTATGCGAAACGTCGCTCGTTAAGCAAGTCATTTTTTTTTACAACTCAGTAAAAGAATTTCGACAGATGTCTAATACAAACAGACTTAATATACATTTTACAAGATACTACAATATTTTATCAACAGTTATATAAAACAGGTTATGTTTCGTAAACCATCTGTTTTGTACGTTTTATGATGTTTTTCGATCTAGAAAGTATGTCTAACTAATATACATAATAAAATCGTTTAATCATTTTATTGACCTGCCTTTATCTAACTAAAACACTAAAATATGCATGTTCATTTATAAAGTAGCTGCATTTCTAATATTATCATATACAAATTTTTATGTTCTAGCAACATTTTATCAAGTAAATTAATTTTAATTGTCTTAGTTTTTTTTTCTTCATTTAAAACATGTTAGAAAGCAATGATTAATTTAACATTATTTTGAAATATGAATTAATTTAATTTAATTGGATCTATTATTTATAGATCTAATTAATTGAAATCGAAATCGCTTCAGCCAATATCCAATACCGTACTAATCGAGGACTAATAACTACAATAAATTCGCACTGACAGAAACCGTACTATGCGAGGTATTGCACAGTTTATGTTTTAATGAAACTACGATATATTTATTTATTTATTTATTTATATTTACAAATTTGTATTTAATGAAGTTTCTTGCCACGAAATGTTTTAAATAACTAGAAGTGTTTTTGAACGTGATCTACAGTATTATAATTAATGTTTCATAACTACCAACGTAATGAGTGAAAATAATAAACAAAAATGTAATTTAATTATGTTTTACAAACAACTTTAAAAGTCTTAATTAATTAAGTCATGAAAAAACGTTGGTTCATCATGTACAAATTGGAATGAAAGAAAATCAGAAGATTTTCTTATCCGTAATATTTTAGTTTGCAGCTTCGATCAGTGCGGATTTTCTATAGTACGGTTTGAAAATTTCAAAACAAACTCAATTTTACTTCAGCAAATTATTATTTTGTATAAATGACCAGTTTTTTTTTCTATCTATACACTCAAGTCTCTTTTTGTGCAGTTACTTTTTAAATACGATTTTAAAGTCCTCGATTAGTCCGGTTTCAAATGGACTAAACGAGGTATTGCTGTATTTCCAATCTCTGTGATTACCTGTAAAAGCCTGGAATCGTCTGCTCTAAATAACTGCGAGTAAAAAGAAGTCGAAATAATTATTCGGAATGCAATATCCATTTCTGGTTCCGTAAATTGGTCGCAAAGGAAACTGGTAAATAGATATTCAACTAACGGAATTAATCGTGCGATCTTATTTATTAAACGCAAACCTGTTACCAACAGTACGAAATAGTTTTTTTTAACATTATATTATATAAATTATTTTAATTGTATTAAAAGAGTTTTTTTTTTATATAAAGACATTAAACAGTTTTATTTATCAAAATTAAGATTTACTGTCAAAAATATTGTAATACCTCGCATAGTGCGTCTTCGATCAGTGCGGATTTACTATAAAATTAAAAAACAAAAAACTAAATTTTGCTTGACAAAAAAAATTAGTACACAAAATTATCCTTTATACAGTTAAATGTCTTTCTTTTGTGTAGTTTATTTTATGTGTTTTTAAAGTCTTCGATTAGTCCGGTTTCAACGATTGCGATTATAATTTACAATTATAAGTTTGTTGTGGTAATAAATAAGTAAGAGTTTTCTATAATCGTGCATGCGTTGCCATCTATAAGCGATGCGTTTAAGTAACGTTTAAATTTCTCCTTATTAGCGTAAAACTAATTAGACTTTAATTAATTTCAACTCAATTAAGTTTTTGCCTTTTAAGTGTTATAGGAATCATTGCGATGTCTGCAGAAAACAAGCTCTGAATTTAGAATCTAAGAATTTAAAATGCAGATGTCGCAAATTAAATCCAGTTGTACCAATATTCTCGGACAGTAATGGTACGCACTCTAATACCGTCTCCAAATAACAGTGCGAGAGCATAATTTGCGTTTGCTCTTAGCCTGAGATGCCGTTTTTTCTTTTTAAATCTTATTTACTTAAGTTAAGTTAAAATGAGCAAACATTTGGTCCGGCTGAGTAACGGTTATTCAAGAAATGGTTGAGGTAACTACACCTACCTCTACAGCACACGGAGAGAAAGTTACTCGGGATTGTTTGTGTCTGCGTTGTGATCTAAGGACCCAATAACGGAAACACGTTCCGATAATTAACATCTTTTCTCGTGAAAAAACGCGTTTCTCCCTACAACTTTGTCCCGTAAGCAAAATATGAGACGTACTACTTTTAAAACAACGTAATTATCAGCACTCTAATTACCTTTTATTTTAATTAAAAATAATCGGTTCCGCACTGTTCGAAACCGCACTAATCGAAGACTTTGTTTCTTTTATTTTTCGCAATTCAAATTTGAAATTTTCGAATGAATCCGCACTGTTCGAAGCCGTATATTAATTTATTCTTACAACATTTCTCTTATAATTATTATAAAAACCAAGACAAGTTGATTAATTTATTTATTTATCATTTCTCGCATGTTTTTCGTATTTAGGACGTCAAAGGAAATAGAAAATGTAGACAAGAATAATCATTTCTTTAAAGAGCGCTTTAAAAATTCAATCCATTAACATAATAGAAAACACGTAGACTACAATCGTTGTTTATTTTTAATACTAGTGATCTTGAACTTGCTTTCTTTCGAATGTATTTTTTTTTCTTTGCATACAAATCATTAAGTGTAAGTACTTTTTAATTACTTATCAATTTTTTGTTCACAACATGAATTTATCATAACAAAAATTATTTTATAGAAATTAAAAATACGTTATTAGAAGACAAATAATAGAATTTATTAGGTTTCTTTTTTCTTCAAAATTAAATTTTATGAAAAAAAAAACGTCTTTTTATATGTAACAAATAATTCATTTATATTTATTATTTTATCTATTTATTAGAAAACAAAAATTATTATTTAAATCAAATAAATTTAATGATGAAAATGTATAAAATATGAGAAGAATCATAGCATCGATTTATTGTATTATTATTAAAAGGAATTTCAGAATATTTGGAACTGATTTTATGAAAACTTTTAAATGA
>NW_017099044.1:16501-23095 GCF_001412225.1 Nicrophorus vespilloides
AATAAACAATGAATAAATTAACAAATTGAATTAAATAATATCTGTGATCAAATTAACTATATTTATATAGAATTGAAGTACGTAAATAAATATAAAAGTTATTGTAAAGAATCTGGTGTTACTCTCAGTGATGATTTGATCCGATTCTCATGTAATACTTTCATAAGAGAGTTACAATAAGTCCTTCGGCGCGATAAAATAACGAAAGTATTGTATACATACCTAAGAATCTTTCGTTGGTTTGAATTAAGAGGTCCTGAGCCCTATCCACGGCACAGGCCATATTCCATTGACCGACACATTTGATGATCTCCATGTAGTTCTCGATGTTGGACCTCGGGCCCCGTAAACTCACATTGTCATTAACACTGTTTCCAGCCACGAAGCCGCTCGCCACAGCCAAAGCTGAAGCGAGGACGAAGAAAGCTTCCTGACGCATCTTCCCAAAAAAATAAACTTTCTGTGTCTACTGCAAGAAGTATATACTTGTCTGCGTATCTCGTCTGTATATAAATCTCTTTGGATATCTTCTCCGATGGTTTATGCACACATTTCACACATGGATGAGACCCAAAAGAAGGAAGTAGATATGCTCACCTTGAACCTTGAAACGCATCTGAAGGTTGCTGATGGCTACGTGCTGCTTTATAAGCATATTGGAGAGAGATTGCTGCTGTATGGTTCACTTTGGAAATGTGGAACACGCGACGCGACTATATCGGAAACCATAGGCGTAGGCATCGCGAGTTTCCATATATAATTATATAAAAAAAAAACAACTTGAGAAAAACATCTTCAGCTTAACAATCCGAGACATATTGATTAATCAAATGAACTTATACAAAATAGCTTCATTCATGTCTTATAATATGTCGTCATAACTCAAAACTATTATTATTTAACACACTAAGTTTATAAGATTATTAATATTATTAATTTTCATCAAACTATGTTAGAAATTTCTTCTACAATGTTTAATTATAAACAAAGGCTACTAACACCAAATGTCACAGAAGAAACCATTACTAATACTATAATTAAGAATTATGTTATAAGTTAATAAATTTGTAAGATTTTTTTTTATCATATAAGTATAAAATCAAAGTAATGAACATAATTTATAGCCAAAATGCATTATTTCCGCTCTAGAATCAAACTATGTTTTAGTCAAATTATTTATTTTAAAACAAAATAAACTAGAAAAATTGAACTAAATATTTTATTAAACAAATGTAAATGTTACTCTTAAATCAAGATTTATGTCTCGTCGGTTAATGATTAACGAAATTATCGATAAATTTTGACAACAATACCGTAATTTCTTAAAATTATATATATTAACACGGTAATATCTGCATTGATACCTGTAAATGCGCAGCTGTTTGTACATTACTTCATCTCGATATTATCCATAAATTTATGACTATGAAGTGTCTTAGGGTATATACAAAATCAAGCTGGTTTTAATCGTCTTTAAACCATTATATAATAATCTATACTAATACTGAAAGTTATTTTTTTAGTAGATTATTGCAGAACAAAGTCAAATCTTCAGGTTCTTAAAGATATTTATGAATTAATTTAATGATCTCCCTTTTTGAAGCTGGTGAAAGAAATAAGCTAGACGTCTTTGTCCAAACATTATATGGATTTTGTAAATTAAACTAAATTAAACCTTACTAAACTAAAACCTCGGAACTAATTTAAGTTTTCATTTTTTTTTTCAATTCACACAGACATAGACGATTTTGTGTCAACATTTTTATGTTTTTTAATCAAATAATAAAAAATATTCTTATATTTCAAGTGTAGACTCAAAAACCCGGTTTTCGAATTATATAAATATATTTTTTTCTCAAAATCCCGGGACAAACGCTAATTGTATTACACAAACTTATCAGATGTTTGTTGATTTTTTATACAATCCTCTAGAATTTGAGTATGTACATCAATAGGATAATTATAATTTATTTATAATTTCATTACCAACAGTATTATGACTTTCTTTGAATGATTAAACAAGAGATAGGCGTGAAACTAAAGACCCAAATGTTTCATCTGAAGATGGTGTGTTAAAACAAAACAGCTGACATTGAAGAGATTGTGTTTAGCCATTAAACAGAAAAATAAATAAATTAAATTTCCAGCTGACTAACACCGCAAATTTAGCAAAACTTTTTAAAAAATAAATCGCTGTGCAAATATATGAAAATAGCAGCTGTTAGAAGCATTTAACATACTGACTTGAGGCATAAAGAACTTTTTCATAAATCGGGGAAACTGTAGATAGGTTCCAGAGAAAAACTTGTAAATCGAAGTTGTAACTTTTTGAAATCGTATAAATCGAAAATATGCAATTTCGTACATAAATCAAACAAAAATATTGAAAAAAAAACTTTAGGAAGGAAGGAAGGAAATAAATTGATATTTTTGATCCTCTCATATTTTGTCCTTCCGAGGTCTCTGCGGTTTAGCACAAAGGTGACGGGAACCGCAGAGATCCCGGTTTGAAAATTTGTTACTTTTTGTTGCACTTTGTCGTCACTTGTGGATCACCATTCTCTCCAATCCCATCCAGTAACAAGCAGCAGTGATGATCTTTAGTAGAGTTAGGATATTATAATAAAAAAAACAGTGGCTGGCGAAATTTACGCATCTTGCGAAGAGGGAAGGTGTGGAAAGAAGAAGTTACTTATGATCATAGCCATTTTATTCTCGTAATTTATTTTTTAAATCGTATAAAAGCGAAAATGTGTAAAGAAACTAACGAGGGTTAGGCGTATCCAAAAATTTGAACAAATCTGAGTGATTAGACGTTAGGTACGATTTGTCTACTGCGTGCAAATCTTAATTATCAGAAATAACTGGATCTGAATATTTTTAAAAAAAGTGTTCTCGCTAAATCTAGTCAGTTACATTTAGAATTGATTATTGTTTTGTTAATATATTAAACTTATTTGTATTTGTTATTTTTAATTATCTCTGTAAAACAATTTATTACAACTTCAATAAACACACGCGATGGTTTCAATCAAGTTGTAACGTGACTTTCAATGTGATGAAATTGTAATTACATAAATATGTTATATAATTGAATTATATCCAAGTAACCAACTGTAAAACTTTAAAATTAAAACTATCTACTTGGAAGCAGAAACTCGCACATCGTCGGAATTTATGATCCAACGTAAATCACTCTTTTTTTCATAGTCAAACAATAAATTGAGTTTGATAATATTTCAGCGATTAAATTATTAAAAATATTTGATGATGAATTTGTAATTAACTCCAAGGATACATTTTCTATTAGTATATTAATTTTGCTGAATTAACGTGTTTTCAGTAGTAAATTGAAAACACGAAGGGTAAAAATTTAATCTTAAATGACAAAATTCTGACGAAATAGTTTGATATTTGTGCCTTTTGCATTAACCTTAACCATTCTGCACAACAAATAATTGATTTCTATAGTATTATATGCATATTTCAAACAAATAGATCAAGTATTTCAAGTTCTAATAATAATAATAATTTAAAATAAAATATGGTATCAACTTTTCTATTTTATATGAGTTTTCACAAAATGTAATTTTAGAATAAGGTCAGATTTTATTATAAATTGTTTTAGAGATTTATATTGTTTAACCAGTATAGACTTTATTTATACAGCTATACGTGTATGTATGTAGAAATCTCATAAAAAAAAAATGTTTATTTTAATTCTCTCTGGTGACAATGGTTTTAGTTTACGTGCACATATAATTGAAGCATTGTAACGTTTACTTACATTTAAAAAAAAAATCATAATTTAGAAACTTGTACTGCACCAAAGTAAACTACCATATGGATTAAAGAAAAAATGACCAACATTTTTTGGTTGTTGGTTTCAATTAACAATATATTCTAATATATTAAAATAATAATAATAATAGTTTGTTTTACTGTTGAAATAAAATCTATTAAGTTTTCATTCATAATAATAATTAAATAAAAATTTTATATAATATGGATTCAATTCAATTATCTTTAATTCAATTCTATACATTGCGTAAGTGTATGGATGCACATTTATATTCGTTCCTTAAATATATAGCACAAATCTGTTTAGGCCTTACCACAATACTTAAATTCTTTAATTAAACCGTTTTTTTTTTCAATTCAATTTAAACAAATTATTGTACTATTTGGAAAAATTAGGTGCAGTTACAATTGCTTTAAGTTTTCGCTTTTACACGGTTTAAAAAGAATAAATGTTGAAAATAACTTATCCCCAGTTTTACATGATACATGATCTCATAACGAGTAATTCGCATAATGGGCCACGTTTCGCGTGAGTTACGTAAAGTCCCGGATTGTCCGCCTGTTATATCAATTTCCAAGCTTGTGTTCAGTCAAATTATGTGTGTGTGTTTTTTTTGTATCCTCAAACAAAAAGCTTCAAAACTCAGAAGAGATTAAAAAAGATTAAGATTAGAAATTAGGTATGTATAATAAAATTCTGCAAATGGAATTCGCATTCCAGATAGGTTCATTCCGCGACAAAAGAAAAGATGAAGATGATTCAAGCTCCTTAACATGTTTTTGAGTATTATAATACAAGATTACTTAATATTGCTTAGTATTGGACTTATATATTATGTGCGGCGACTCAGTGATCAAAAATCTTACTACATCAAAAATTAAAAGATACAAATTCGATTCACACTAATTAATTTTCAAATCTAGAATGCGAACGACAATAACTTAGTAAAAAGGTTTTTAAGTTTACGATGTTGCAGAAATATTATGTTTCATAATACCAAAAACATAAATGTTAAATTATTATATGTTATAATATTGAAATTAGCTAATTGACACAAAAAAATAAAGTATTCTCGTTACTCGGTTATTATTTTTTATATGTTTTTACCCTCAAAATAAAAACTTTCTAAATTGTACATCAATATGTAAAGTATTTTATATTCTATGAATAATTTAGAATCCAATAGAAGGCTACCTACTTTTCAGTTCACACAAATCCAATGATTCACTTAATTACATTTAAATATATGGTTAATTTCCCAAACGGAAGCAAATTGTTGATTACAAATCTTACATTTTTGATATTATGATAATTTATGTAACTGTAATAGAAAACTTATTTTATCGAGGTTGAAATGTTTCAAGAAACATAATATAAGAAAGTAATCCAAAGTAAATTGGATGTGATTTTTCGCAATAATAATGAAAATAAAGCAAAAATCAGTGATCATAAAATGATTGATTCAAGTAGTGTTAAAGAAGTTGTTGAATGGAGCTTCCGTGTCTTTGTGGAAATAAAAATAAGAAGAATAAACACAGGTAGTAATAATAATAAAAGAAAAGTAACGTATGTTAAGTGTGTTTTGTGCGTACAAATAGAAAATGTGTTTGTGCTAGTGGCTAGTGCAAATTCGCTGTTTAAGAAATCGCACGTTTCACGATGTCTCCAAAAGGGGTCCAGCAATGGTCTCGTTTAACTCGAATGGAATAGATCGTTTTTTTTTCCTTCCTTGTAAGGATAGATACACCGAACCGAAAACATTTTCTCCCGAGCCACGCTATTATCACCATTGGAGAAACTGCATATATCACTTCTTCTACCTATAAAATGGCGTGTTGTAAACACCAATGAATGCATTCAAAAGAAATATAAATTATTAAAAGATTTTAGCGGCATACGGAAAATTGCAAGATTTCTTTATGTAAAAAAAAAGAAAAAGAAAATCACGGTGTATATTGAAAGTTAAAATAATGAAATACATAATTATGCAACTCAGATTACTGTTAATGTTATTTAATTAATATGATCAAAAGCCTTTTGTAACAATTGATCTTTTTTTTATATAATATCGACTGCTAAGGACATGATGTATGTACAAGTAAATACCAGACCAATATATATGATAAAATTAGGATACAAATTAAAAATAAACACAAGCAAACAAGGAGATTAAATAAATAAAGAAAAACATTAGTCTACAGTCAAAAAATTAGTCAAATATAAGTTAAATTTCATCACCAATAATTTGAAGTATGGATTCCAGGCATGCATGCACTTCTTTTATCAAAATTTATTTAAATCATGTATTTGTACACTTTTATGAGGTTCCACAGGAAAACGCATAAAAATATTGGGCACACGTATAAAAATAAAGCATACGTTCCATAATTTTTTAAAACCGCATAAAAATAAATCAATGAGTTACAATATACCAAAAATCGCATAAAAAAGGGTTTATTAAATTTCAGAAAAATAATTAGTCTTACTATATTCTTTCTGAAATGTTTATTCATAATTTTATAAAAAAGTTAACAATCATAGACAAGTTTATTAAATTTCAGGAAAATATAATCTTAACATATTCCTTCTAAATTTATATGGAAAAATTTTACAAAAAAAAATACAGAATTTTTTTATGAAAGTTAATCTTTCTTCACATTTTTTTCTTTAGAATTATATCAGTTATATGAGAGTGTTTGGCATAATTTGGTTCGAAATCACTTTCATCACTAGAAGAGATAGTCAGCATATCAGATCTATGTCTTGAAGATAATGATTCTTCTCAAGTAAAA
>NW_017099044.1:23110-25489 GCF_001412225.1 Nicrophorus vespilloides
CGCGTTGAAACTTGAATGCTCGTTCAGAATTATCATCTTTTTCGATGAAATGGTTTGCCAATTTGTGTAAAATCGTGTCAAAATGGCCTAAAATAGTTATTTAAAAAAAATGCTTCTTGAAATAAAAACCGCATAAAAAGAATACGCATAAAAAGAGGACCGAGTGTATTTTGATGTTTTAATTCCGGCATCTCTATCATTCGGATAAAACGAATGCACATTAATGTTCATGACTGCATCTTTGCTTCATCGACTGCATCTAACCAGTTTATTTTTGTATTTCGTGTAATATAAAACATTCTATAATATAAATTGGTTTTAAAATGATGTATTTTATTTTTATTCATTTTTTACATTATTTTTTTAAACTTCTCGAGTTCCCAAGATTCCCGGGAATTCCTTAAACAGTTGTCTCGTGTCTCGAGAATCAAAAAAATGTCGAGACTGAGAATCCCTAATAGCCACAATTAAATTGCTCTATAAACTTTAGGATTAAACGCAACAAAATATAAACAAATTAAAAAGTTTGTAATTTGTTTTAAAGAAGAAAGCAAGAGCTACAAAATTAACCATAAACCAAAAAAAAAAACGCAAGAACTTATTGAAGAACCCAATATTTATTTTGGCAGTTTAGTTAGTTTTAAACATTTGATGAACATTTAATAAATTTGTTTATGAGGCTAAGTCTCACCATATTTTCGGACAAAAGAATTATTAAAATGTATACCATATTTTCGGACAGAGAGATTATAAAATAATACGTTTTCAACTTACTCAGCTGAAATGCAATTTAAAAAGTACCACGTATTGGAAATCTTCTAATTGTAAATTTCCTCGTATGTAAGACACACTTGGTTGTTCTTCCGCCGATAATCCTTTTTTCCAATGTTTTTATATATATATATATATATATAAGAAAAAAAAATGAAATCACATTGTTCAATACGTTTCTCCTTTCTGTAATGTTTTTTTCGTTGTTTTCTATTTGTAATTGATGTTTGTATCCGTTCGATATATCCATATAAGACTCGAAGAAATATCTTATAGTGCACGTACATCTCGATCGTTTAAGGATTTTCTTTTGCTGCGGGAATCGTAAAAATAGTGATTCATTAATAAGATCTTCATTATAATCAATCGGAATGTTTAATGCCTATCATAATCATCAAACTTCAGTTATGTAACAAAACCTGCATTGAATTATTATTATATAATAATTAATTGATCTAATTTGTATCATAATAACTTTATAAGTTCATGTATTAAATAATACATTTTAGCAACAATTAAATTATATAAATATTTATATAATGAAAATAATTTGTCTCCAAATTGAATAATGTCTTTTTATTTAAAGAAAAAAGACCTTTATAACAATTATAGTTACATAATGTGTCCCAAAAAAGTACAGAAAAATGGCGCCAAATTTAAATCCGGCGTATTTACTTGATCACTCTATATAAACACTTTTCAATTTTATATTTTTTTATGTATGACACATTTTTATTGGACCCATTTGTGTTATAGGTTTAACGACCAAAATCTTTATTTATTTCTTTTATATTTAAAATAATTATTCAAAAACTCCGGTAAATAATTACATTCGTCATTTCATATTGACAATTAAATTCATTAAAAGTAGAACTCATTAATATGGGAATAGAATGTCAAAGACAATTGATGGAAATGCGTAAAAAGTAAAAGGCAAATACTGAAAAATATTTAACAGTTACTCATAATTTACTCCCACTGAAGCATATAACCAAAATTGGATTTTGCGGAGAAACTCGTGAAACGTGAGAGTGGCCCAAAAACCGCGTGTTCTTTTTATTGTTTTCATATTCCATGCTAACCATTAAAATAGAACGCGCAAAAATATTTAATAGAATTAATTAATTTGAATAAGAAATCTGCTGAATAATAAACAATGATCTCAAGTTTAATGATTTCTATTTTGCTTGTCTAACTTCATACGTAAATTAAATTTATTGTGATTTTTAATGCAACATTAATTGATTCATGTGTAAGTGCCATAAAATCGTGGAAATAATTGGATTGATAACAGTATGGAATATTAGTAACAGTGAGCAATTTTCCAAATATTTGCTAAAGTATAAATACATTCCTGTGCTCTTATCCATATTGCTGTAATACGCGTTCAATTTACTCGAAAACTATAATAGATAGAATGAATCCAATATATGCACATGAAAGCTGAATGTTTGGGGAATCCAGCAAGTATATATACATTCATGTGCTATTATTCATATTGCTGTAATACGCGTTCAAAGTTGAAAAATTGAAATGATAACCTTCGAAATAGCAGTGTTTTCACATTTCATTTATTTACTCGAAAACTATAATAGATATAATGAATCC
>NW_017099044.1:25506-28231 GCF_001412225.1 Nicrophorus vespilloides
AATCCAGCAAGTATAGGTACATTCTTGTGCTCTTATCCATATTGCAGTAATACGCGTTCAAAGTTGAAAAATTGAAACTAGAGCGTTCGAAAAAGCAGTGTTTTCACAATTCATTGATTTACTCAAAAACTATAATAGATAGAATTAATCCGATAGATGCATATGAAAGCTGAATGTTTGGGGAATCCAGCAAGTATAGATACATTCCTGTACTCTTATCCATATTGCTGTAATACGCGTTCAAAGTTGAAACTAGAACGTTCCATTCTGGACATAGCAATAAAGTAATTTCGTGGAATTTTCGTTGATCGTGCAATCAAGTATATGCAACCAAACATACATGCAATAAAATAGTCTTGACATACAGAAACATTCTAAAGTTGTATTGTATTAACATTTTCTTAGCATTTCAAGCCACTAACATTCAGTGGAAACGACTAAAGGGAAATAAATAAGAAATTAGAAAAATGTATATAATTAAAATAATAATAATCTTCGTTATGTAATTTAAACATCATATGTTAAAACTGTTACAATTCTGAATTGATCTTCATTGTTTTCGGCTCGAAAACCCGTCCGTAGATGCCGAAAGTCATGAAGAACCTGCGCGGTTTCTTCAGCGAAATAACTCTGCTTCCTTCCGATTTCTTCCAGTCGAAGTTCTCGTTATACAGTGGTTTCAGATCCCCCAGTACAGCGTTCGGATATTGCTTAGAGTTCTTGTTCTCCTTCAGCTTCATCTCGACTTTGATATCTTCGAACAGAATCGGATACGTGTCTTGGTTGGATGGAATCCTGAATAGAAAGAATAAGTTATTGAATTTTACATCTGCAATAAAATTTTGTTACCTATGACCGCATGTCGATAAACTGTTGTCCAGGCAGGTTACCATGGCGCAAACTTGCACGAAACCGTCTTTCTGTCCCTGAAAACTGCGCCATCCCGAATACCCAACCAATTTGTAAACGTACGACTGTTTGTCGCTCAGTTTTCCAGTGTTTGTAGCAACGACGTGGAAATTACATTGGAAATCGTCGTTCACTTTAATAACGTAATCCTGCTGATCCACGTCCAAATTGAAGCTATTGTATTCTGGAAGAACGTTATTTTTAATCATGGTTTTTGCAACAACTTAATTTGCTATTACTAGTGAGATCGTCGTAGAACAATTTTAAATTATCCACGTCTTCGTTAACATCTGCATTTGGATTTTCGACGGACAAAGAACTGTCCCAAACCTTCTCTACGTTCGCCACCAAAACTTTGGTTCCCTCTTTACCGTTGATGTACATCTTCAACGGGCCCTGTCTCCCTACAAAATGTTAATAATATAAACTTTAACTGAGTTTAGTGTTGATCAATTAAACCTTGATATATTCCTGATCCGCTGCTTCCGCTTCTTGGATTATTAGCGCCACTTGCTAATAAAACCACGTCGTTTTCGAAAGACCACATATGTTGAGTTTGCACCGCTGAAACGCGTAATTTAATTGAGTTTTGATGATTGCAAAGATGATTCTTTTTTTAAATACCGGTGAGGAATGGTAATTCGGAGAACCACATGAGCGGAAAGATGAAATGCTTGACGCCCTGTTCGACCAGCTTCATTGCAGGCTCGTTGAACATGATGTCGAAGCAGATGAAGATTCCGAACTTCACCCCGAAATCCGTTACAAACGTCGTGTGCATTGGTTCATCCGGAACATTCACGTGCTCCCCAAACAAGTTATACTTTCTGTAGCTGCAATGTTAAGACGTTAAAAGTTTGATTGTTACAAACTCCAAATGATGATTTACCTAGCCACAACGATTCCATCCCTATCGAAAACTACGTTCGTGTTGTAAACGTTCCATTTATCATCGCTGCATTTGCTGCCGACGCACGGACTCTTCTCAATTAAATCCACCGAAAGGTACGTCCTGTACTTCTTAGCCGCACACGATAAACTCACGAAATATTCATTATATCCATTTGATTCCGAACAAGGTGCGTTTTTGTCTGCCACCGATGGAATGATGGAAGCAGCATCTATCAGATCTTCTCTGGTATAGATTTTCGATCTGAACTGTAGCGTGGATTCGGGGTAGACGATGATATCCAAATCCTAAGAACGAATCATCTCATTGCAGACTCATTTATAGTATCGAAAAGTGAACTCACCTGTTCGATGTTCGAGAGGATTTCGATGTAGGCGTCGACGCGTTTCGTGATCGTCTCTTTCAAATCGAAAGCTTTGCTGAATCTCTCCGGAAAATATTCAACGACGGCCGCAGAATACGTGTTCGACTCTTTGCTCGAAGCCATTTGCGTGATGCAAATGGCGAATGCAAATATTAGCAGCCTCATCGTTTGTGAAATAATAATATTTAGATCGGTGGGACGATGTCGTTTGCCTACAAATAGAATTATATCACATTTTAAATTATGTATAGATATAGTGTTATCAATGTGCAAAAAAAAGAAAACATGAAATTTTATGTACTTATCATTTTATGTATAATATAATTTCGGAATTTTTCATTTGCACAATGACCATATAATTATTAGATATTGCAAAATTTACTTAACGTTAACATTGATCACCGATTATAAATACGTAAACAGGATAACGAAGTGTTATGTAACAAACGTTATTGTTTATATTATGTTAGTTGAAAATTTGAAATTAGATTATAGTTTTTCGGAAATCAATGAAATGTGAAAACACTGCTTTTTCGAACGTT
>NW_017099045.1:0-5217 GCF_001412225.1 Nicrophorus vespilloides
CGGATTTATTAAATACATGAATATTGAACAATTTGTACATCTATTTAGCAGAATACTTGTTGAGGATGCATCAGCAATATTTAATCAGCTTGAATAATTCAATAGCATTGATGAAATTATTGCCCATTTCTGTACTAAGAAAATGAATCCTCCAACGTTACAAACTTTGACGATTGAGCAGGCTATTTTTTTTCTCAATCTTATTAAAACTAATGAGTAAACCATTTCAAATAATTATTGCTTTCTTGCAAGGTTCGAGATGTACATGTAGATGTAAAAAAATATGAAAAACCATATGCGAGTAAACAATAGCAAGAAATTAATGAATTTTTCTCTATCCCATCACAACTCGCCAAAGAGGATGAGCAAGTACACCATATTAAAAAATATCACCTTCTTGTACTAGAGGTGAATTAAGCTGTATAGTAAAATTAATGAGACATAATTTAATAAATCACTTAATCACAACTTGGAAGTTATTCATCCTGAAGCTTACTCTTCTTTTGTTTAATTGGGGTATATATTTATACTTGACCATAAACAATTTTGATATTCTTGAAGAATATAATAGAGATACCAAATAAGATTATGTTCTCTGAACTGAAATTAATAATGCTATCGATTTGGCTCAATATTTTAAGCAAGTTATTTTACAAAGTACCATATGTATGGTGGACGTGTAACAGATACTACAAATTTGATAATCCTTGGGGTTTGGACTAATTCTACAAATTGGCGTTATATGTTTTTGTGTCTGATGGGCGTGTTGAGAAATTTTATACTGTTACAATTATCAATATCAAATTTGGTAAACATGAATATAAACATGATTTTGATGATTCATTAAACACATGAATGTAAAAAAAGATCTTTAATAAATTGTTGTTTAATGAAGTGCAGACTATACATAACTGAAAAATATAATTTAATTTTAGTAATTTGTTTGACTACATTTTTTTCTTGATATATAAGGTTCAAAGGATACATTTTCGACATTAGCAACTAATTGGTATCTATAATTATTACACATTTAACATAGATTATATATTGACTTTATATGTAATAATTTTAATATATTTATTATTTAATAAAATAAATATTATTTCATATAATTTTAATTGTTCTTCTTATATATTGTCTAGCTAAATTTCAAACTTATTCTACTTCTTTGATTTTTAATGCAGCATTTATTGGCTGAAAGATTCTGGTCGATAGCCGATAGATCAATAAAAATTGTTTACTAATAAATATTTCTAAAATCTTCATAAATTACAAATGTTTGTTATTTAAAATATACAATTCTAGATTGTACAACAATCTAGATAAGAAATAATATAGATTAGATTAATTAATCAACAAAAATAATAATCAATAAGTAGCCAGAAATAGATATTTTATTTAGTAATACTTGCATCATGGGTGGGAACACGAGTAAAAGCGATCAACAACGAATAATTGAGAAAGTGGAAAATAGTGAATTGGTGAATACCAGTACAAGTGATGATTTGGAAGAAAATAAGCACAATTTTATGAAAATACCAGGAAACCACACAAAGAAAGATGATAGATTTAAAGAGTTTAGAAGATTACTTGAAAAAATTAGAAAGGAACCTAAGTATGTAGATAAATGTGCTTTATTGACTGACATGCTCACGTTTGGAAGCGATGGTGTGAAATTTCAAGGAAATATTGTAACTTGGAGCAGATTATTGATACCGGAGCTAAATCCTATGATTTATAATATGAAAATTGAGCAATTGATAAAGTTATTTAGCAAAATATTTGATATAAATATTACCAAAATGTCTATTCATTATGAGAAAACTATGGAGATTGATGAAACGATAGTTAATTTTTATATTAAAGAGATGGCTCCGTTTAGTTCGACCACGTTGACGATTGAACAGGTTGATGAATTCCTCTCAATTCTATCAGAGCTAACGGAAGAAAACGACCAAGTAAACCATTTTAAAAAGTTCTTGCCTTTCTGCACAGCTGGAGATTTGGACTGCATTGTAAAATTAATCATGCATGATTTGAGAATAAATTTAAAATCAAAGGATATCTTAGAAGCGATACATCCTGGTGCTTATTCCGCTTTTTTATCATGTAGTGATGTTACTCTTGCAGTAAAACAATGTTTTTCAAAATTTGATGATTCATCCAAATCTGAACCACTTACAAAGATTACGGATGAAAATTTAAATGAATATTGCCATGATATAAACAAAGATAATACATTTAAATAATTCAGAAGATTGGTTACAAACATCAGAAATGAAAATAATGTTGCAAATAAAACTAATTTATTAACCGATATGTTTACATTTGGAAGTGATGGTGTAAAATTCAAAGGAAATATTATAACATGGTGTAAATTATTATTACCGGACCAAAATCCAAAAATTTACAAGAAGAATATTGAACAATTATTAAATTTATTTAGTAAGATATTCGACCAGGATATGTCAGAAATGTTTCAACATCTTGATCAATCAGTTAGAATCAATGATACTATTGTGCATTTTTATGTTAAAAAAATGGCTACATCGACGGAAACGAATTTGTCGATCGATCAGGTAGATGAATTTCTTGAAGTTCTTTCCAAACTTACCAAAGAGGATGAACAAGTGAAACATTTTGAAAAATTCTTACCTTACTGTACGGTTGGAGATTTGGACTGTATCGTCTTATTAATGAGACACAATTTGAATATGGGTTTAGAACCCAAGTACATCTTAGAATCTGTACATACTGATGCATATTCTGCTTTTTTGTCGAGCGGTGATATCACCTTATCCATTAATAAATGTCTTTCGAAATCATTAACTGAAAGTGCTATTAAGAAGAAAATCAAACCGAAACATAAATCTGTTAATTTTGATCAATCTAAGAATTTGAATAAAAATGATGAACATCAATCAAACATTCATTCTTTCAAAGTAGTGTACAAGACAAGTGTTATTTTAAGTAATGACAATACATTTGAAGAGTATAGAGAACTACTTGAAATCATTACAAGAGAGAGCAATTATGCAGATAAAAGTGCTTTACTCACGAATTTCTTCAAATTTCCAAATAAAAATGTAGAAAACATTATAATGTGGTGCAGGTTATTGTTACCCGAGCATAATCCAATGATAAAATACATGAATATTAAGAAATTGGTAAATCTTTTTAGCAAAATACTCGTGGAGGATGCATCAACAATATTTAATCACATTGAACAATCCAATAGCATCGATGAAACTATTGCCTATTTCTATAATAGGAAAATGGCTCCTCCGACCACAACAACTTTGACGATTGAGCAGGTTAATAATTTTTTCTTAGTCATATCAAAACTAACCGAAGAGGATGGAATAGTTAACCATTGGAGATATTTCTTACATTACATTTCTTGCACTATTGAAGATTTAAAGTGTATTGTAAAATTAATCAATCACAATTTGAAAATTGGTTTAGCACCTAAACACATCTTCGAAGCCATCCATCCAGATGCCTACTCTACTTTTTTGTCATGCAACGATATCGTCTTATCCCTAAATAAATGTTTCCCAAAGCTACTTACTCAAGTTGTGACCAAGCCAAAATCGAACTTGGACAAACTTAATAATTTGAATAATAGCGATCAATTTCCGGTAAACATAAATATCAAAGGATTTGAAAAACCACATGCAAGTAAACATAGGGAAGAAACTAAATCAAATAAAACTGAAAAAGCGGATACTACAAAAATACCAAGAATTATTTTAAGGAATGATAACACATTTGAAGAGTTTAGAGAATTCATTGTAAACATACAAAAAGAAAAATATTTAGCTGATAAAAGCGCATTATTAACAGAGATATTCAAATTTGGAAGTCATAATGTAGAAAACGTTATCATGTGGTGCATGTTATTGCTACCGGAACAGAATCACATGATTAAGTACATGAATATTGATCAATTGGTAAAATTATTTAGCAGAATATTCGTTGAAGATGCATCAGAAATATATAACCACCTTGAAAAATCCAATGGCATTAACGAAAGTATTGCGCATTTCTATAATGAGAAAATGGATCCTCCGAGTTCAACAACTTTGACAATTGAACAAGTTAATGAATTTTTCTATCTTTTATCACAACTCGACAAGAAGGATGAACAAGTAAACCACATTAAAAAATTCTTACCTTCTTGTACGGTCGAAGATGTGAATTGTATAGTAAAATTGATGAGACATAATTTGAAAATTGATTTAGCACCTAAATACATCTTAGAAGCTATTTATCCCGAGGCTTACTCTTCATTTCTATCATTTGGTAGTATATCCTTGGCCTTAAAACACTGTTTTTCCAAATCTACCGAAATATTGACTCAGAATATTGTTGTTATGAAACCATTCAAACCCATGGTCGCTGTAGCATGTAAAAGCATTGAACAAGCCATTAACAAATTCCCGAATGGCATGTATGCAGAAATTAGTGCACAAAAAGAAAAATATATTCAATTATTTTTCAACAAAATTAAATCCCGTTAAACATCCTAAAATTAAAGAATTAAATGAATACATATCCAAAGCTTTTCCTCATGGAAAAAATATTATATTAGATTGCGAATTATTAAAGGTTGATATGACATCAGGGGAGATGTTCGGAATACATAGTCAAGACTGTGTAAATCATGCTTCGCTTTGCTTATTTGTTTCCGATTGTTTGTATTTTAATAATAAAGATTTGACTAATAGATCATTAAAAGAGCGAAGGGAAATATTGTGGAAAAATATAATCGAAATTCCGAATTTGATTATGTGTTCCAACATTAAAGAAATTAATAATCCGATCGATTTGGCTCAATATATCAAAGAAATAATGAAAGTGAGGTTGGAAGGATTAATATTGAAGGACATCAATGGAAAATATGAACCAGGACACAAAAATTGGCTGAAGGTGACAAAGATGAACTTATATGGGGGATCCATGGCCAATTCTGCAAATTTAATCGTCCTTGGCGGCTGGTGTCATGATAATAAAATGAGTTGTTTGTCTTCATTTCTGATGGGAGTTTATGATGCTAAAACTGATAAATATTACACGGTAATTAAGTTAGCTCACTATTTGGAAAGTATGGATATGTCAAATTTAATCAATATTAATGGAGACGTAGATAAGAAACCGAGTTGGCTAAATTGTTCCAACAAGATGGTGCCCCAATTTGTTTTTTTTTTTTTTTTT
>NW_017099046.1:0-6222 GCF_001412225.1 Nicrophorus vespilloides
ACAGTTCTTGTGATTTTTGTTGCGGCGGCAATTAAATTTTAATGAAACTCGTTAGGACTGGAATAATTCACGTTCGTTCGTTCGTTCAATTCTCTCTTTTTGACTCTCCACATCTGTTTTCGGAAATCGGAATATGGAAAACAATGCTTTTCTATCTCTCTCTCTTCCACACACTCATTCCCATCTCTCGCGTTGAATTATTCATCGTCAGGTAATGACGGATGTTACAATTAAATCCGCGTTAAGTGCTGAATCTTTGCGCGTTGCGTAATCCGTTGATAATGGCTCGTTCAAACGGTAATAATAACCGGAGTGGATATGCAAAAAGCGATCACGCGTGTTACCTTTATTATTTCTTTTGTTTCTGCTGTTGTTATTGTCGTCGTCATGGAAAAGGAAGGTGGATTACCTTCGTTATCAGAAATGTTCCCCCTTTCTAATGCAATTGGCGAGTAATGGGAAAATCTTGCGGAAACCTCGAAACTATTTGAAAACTCCTCGTCGGTAATCTCTGCGCTTATTTATTAAGAAGCCAACGGTGAAATTAGCTATCTGCGGGCTACGTCTGAGGATTTGCAATCTAAAATATTCCCCGAGGGCTTCTTTTTTTTCCACCCCTTCTTATCCAACCCTCAGCGAAAAGTTATGTGCCCTGTTAGATATATATATATAAATTAACTTTAAACTTATTTCTAGTTAGCCTCGAGAAATCAAATCAATTAAATTCGTAAATCGCATTTGAAAGAATTTATGTCACCGGAAAATTTAATCAACTGATTTACAATATTCCCAAGGGCTCTAGATTCGTGCATTTCCTATCTATAAACACTTTTATATTTCACAGTCAACTTAGTTTTTTTTTTTTAGTTCACTTAACAAAAATTATAACAAACTCATACAGAAATCTGGATAAACGTAAAATTTTACTCGACTAATCAACTTCAAGTGAACTCTTTTTGTTTTTAAAGTTATGAGCGAAAATTGAAATAGAATCGAATCATACAAATTTAATGTCTTTTTTTTTCCTGAAAATATTCTTTTTCTATCTTGTTTTTCTATTTAAATTTTTAGTAAACTTAAATTGAAATTGAAGAAAAAATAACAAAAATTGAAATGTTTTCTTCCTAATTGGAAAAAGTTTCCTTAAATTGTAAAACACTAAATCTAAAATGTATGTAATCTATAATTAGATTGAATAAATTAAATCAAGTACGTAAAAATCAGATTGAAAGTATTTGTGTCAACAAAAAATAAAAACAAAGGAAATAAACAATTGCAAAAGAATTATATATGAATAATATTTAAATACAATTATAAACAAATTTAATCAACTTATTTACAATATTCCCAAGGGCTCTAGATTTGTGCATTTCCTATCTATAAACACTTTTATATTCAAAGTCAACTTAGTTTTTTTTTAGTTCACTTAACAAAAATTGAAACTAAACGTAAATTTCATGACTTCAAGTGAACTCTTTTTTTTTTGAAGTTATGAGCGAAAATTGAAATAGAATCATACAAATTTAATGTCTTTTTTTTTCCTGAAAATATTCTTTTTCTATCTTGTTTTTCTATTTAAATTTTTAGTAAACTTAAAGAAATTGAAGAAAAAATAACAAAAATTGAAATGTTTTCTTCCTTTGATTTATTTTAAATTGTAAAACACTAAATCTAAAATGTATGTAATCTATAATTAGATTGAATAAATTAAATCAAGTACGTAAAAATCAGATTGAAAGTATTTGTGTCAACAAAAAATAAAAACAAAGGAAATAAACAATTGCAAAAGAATTATATATGAATAATATTTAAATACAATTATAAAAACATATATACTAGGTGTTTCTTGGTTTATTATTTAAAAAAATGAAAAATAACTTTACGTAAAACAGTAATATTTGATACGAAATCCATTATGTTCACATAATTTTTTGTTCATGTCGTATAATTTTATTCACAATCTGTTCACTAGACTAATCAACTTCAAGTGAACTCTTTTTGTTTTTAAAGTTATGAGCGAAAATTGAAATAGAATCATACAAATTTAATGTCTTTTTTTTTCCTGAAAATATTCTTTTTCTATCTTGTTTTTCTATTTAAATTTTTAGTAAACTTAAATTGAAATTGAAGAAAAAATAACAAAAATTGAAATGTTTTCTTCGTAATTGGAAAAAGTTTGCTTTAAATTGTAAAACACTAAATCTAAAATGTATGTAATCTGTAATTAGATTGAATAAATTAAATCAAGTACGTAAAAAATCAGATTGAAAGTATTTGTGTCAACAAAAAATAAAAACAAAGAAAATAAATAATTGCAAAAAAATTATATATGAATAATATTTAAATACAATTATAAACAAATTTAATCAACTGATTTACAATATTCCCAATATTCTAGATTTGTGCATTTCCTATCTATAAACACTTTTATATTTCAAAGTCAACTTAGTTTTTGTTTTAGTTCACTTAACAAAAATTGAAACAAACAAATACAAACGTAAAATTTCACTCGACTAATCAACTCTTTTTTTTTTTGAAGTTATGAGCGAAAATTGAAATAGAATCATCCAAATTTAATGTATTTTTTTTTTCCTGAAAATATTCTTTTTCTATCTTGTTTTTCTATTTAAATTTTTAGTAAACTTAAATTGAAATTGAAGAAAAAATAACAAAAATTGAAATGTTTTCTTCCTGTTGATTTATAAAATTTAAATTACAAAAAATTTGGTGAAGTAAACAAATTTGATGATTAAATAAAAGAAAATCCATCAATTGTAATCAACATAGATGGCGCTATTTCTTACTATTACGGACACAGATTTGTAGTTAAATTTTTTAATAGAAAAATTGTATAAAAAGTAAGTTTAACGTGAAAATTATATATTGTATTACAGTGGAAATGAATGTTGAATTTCGTCATTAAATATCGAAACTGAAACGTGAAACCGTTGCGCGCAGCCTTTTCATTCAATATTTAATTAATTAATACATAAAATCATATATATTTGATCGAATTTCCTCGATTCCAATGTACACGTTTCATATTTACAAAATTGAATTTGAAATAAATCGACGATTACATGAAAAAAAAAGGAACATTTGGTGAACAGATTGTGAATAAAATTACACGACTAATAATTTGGATTTTTCATATACTAAAATATAATATTCAATAGCTAAAATGTTGTTAAAACAGTTCTAAAATCAATGTATTATCAACAATACTAAATTGTAAATAAATTACGTAATTACTTGAAAGTCTCAAGAAATGAATGTGTTTAAGTGAATCTCAATTAGAAAACTCGCTTATCTCATTCAGGCTTTAGTTCTTTGTGTGCAAATGAACGTTTAAATATTTCATAAGACGCACGGTACACAAAGAATGATATTTTCTTTAATATATAAACGGTGCATTTGAGATGGTGAAAGTTTTTGTGGGGTTTTTCCAACAGAATTGTTCATTATGTCGAGACTCAAAACAAATGTAATTCCAGTATTTTCATATATATTTTTCAATTATTATTTTCTTAAATAGTTTTACGAGATTCTAACAATTTCTATATGAAATGAAAGTTTCTACAAGTTCTACAAGAAACTCATTAATTGGCAACAAAATATAAGTAAATTCGTATAAAAATTTTAACATTTTTATCACATTAATATGAAATTTTGAGTACAGTGGAAACTCGCTTAACGAGCAAAATGAATTGTAAGAAAAATGACTCGCTTAACGTTCAATGTTTCGTATGAGAAGAAAAGTGACGATGAGAAAAGAAGTCCTGAAGTTTTTGTGGGGTTTTTCCAACAGAATTTTTCATTATGCCGAGACTCGAAACAAATGTAATTCCAGTATTTTCATATATATTTTTCAATTATTATTTTCTTAAATAGTTTTACGAGATTCTAGCAATTTCTATATGAAATGAAAGTTTCTACAAGTTCTACAAGAAACTCATTAATTGGCAACAAAATATAAGTAAATTCGTTTAAAAAATTCAACATTTTTATCACATTAATATGAAATTTTAAGTACAGTTGAACCTTGCTTAACGAGCAAAATGAATTGTAAGAAATATGACTCGCTTAACGTTCAATGTTTCGTATGAGAAGAAAAGTGACGATGAGAAAAGAAGTCCTGAAGTTTTCATGGGGTTTTTCCAACAGAATTGTTCATTATGCCGAGACTCGAAACAAATATAATTCCAGTATTTTCATATACATTTTTCAATTATTATTTTCTTAAATAGTTTTACGATATTCTAACAATTTCTATATGAAATGAAAGTTTCTACAAGTTTTACAAGAAACTCATTAATTGGCAACAAAATATAAGTAAATTCGTATAAAAATTCAACATTTTTATCAAATTAATATGAAATTTTGAGTAGAGTGAAAAAAACTCGCTTAACGAGCAAAATTAATTGTAAGAAAAATGACTCGTTTAAAGTTCAATATTTCGTATGAGAAGAAAAGTGACGATGAGAAAAGAAGTCCTAAAGTTTTTGTGGGTTTTTTCCAACAGAATTTTTCATTATGCCGAGACTCGAAACAAATGTAATTCCAGTATTTTCATATATATTTTTCAATTATTATTTTCTTAAATAGTTTTACGCGATTCTAACAATTTCTATATATAAAGAAAGTGTCTACAAGTTCTACAAGAAACTCATTAATTGGCAACAAAATATAAATAAATTCGTATAAAAATTTCAACATTTTTATCACATTAATATGAAATTTTGAGTACAGTGGAACCTCGCTTAACGAGCAAAATGAATTGTAAGAAAAATTACTCGCTTAGCGTTCGATGTTTCGCAAAACGAGTGATAATGGGAAGAGAAGTCCCGGATTGTGCGCCTTCTACTTCTAAACTTAAACTCGTTAAGCGAGGTTCCACTGTATTTCTTACTTATTATGTTAATTTGATAGCCTTAATCCGGCTCTGTCTGAAGTATATTTACATGAAAGAAAATAACACTTAACTAGTAATATAAAGTTGACATCTTAATAGATCAACACTTCTATAAATCCTATTTTTCCGCCGATAAAGAATCGTATGCATATGTATGGTTGGTATTTTATGGTTCGCAGGATTCATTGCAGTTTAAACGAACCTAATAACTCTTTCCTGCTGCTGCTGCAAGCGTTTAAATGATGGCACCTCACGCGATCGTTTCATAGATCATTCAGGATTGATTCGGCGTGTAATAAACACCTACAACGATCAACTGATAATGTTTTTTCTTCATTGTTACGTGTCAATTAACAGTTTTTCATTTGAATAAGTATTTTATCAATATCTTTGATAGTGCGGAATCCGGACTAATCGAAGCTGTTCTATGCGAGGTAAATTGTTTACAAAATGTACTTTCAAGATAGTTACATTAGATGTGTGTAGGATCAATTGTGCAGATTGTACACATACACACCTTAGGAACTAGCAGTAACCTTCATTGAAATGTGCACAGTTTATAGAAAGAGTCGAGAATGTGATATTTAATTGAACATAATAAAAGTGTCAGTCTGCATTCGCTGCAACGTGAATGGATGGGAAATCAATAGAGCTGCACTTTGAATATATCAAGATTTGATGGGACAATTTTAATGTGAATATTTGGCCACGTCTGCGACGCGTTCCTTTCGTGAAGAGGCTCCTATTTTATGGGTTTCGAGTGATAAACCAATAGGGTCGAACGATTTCTAGAACATTACAAGGTTATATAGCTCAAAAGATAAAAGCCATCTGCACAGAGTCTACCAAAATTTAATAGCTGCAATAAACGCGACTGTAGAGAGAAAAAAAGAATCACAGATTACCGAGCACCGTTAAATCAGGTATGATTACACTTAAATTCAGTGTACTTAATGTATATCTACTTACTTAAACTTCTATTGTTTCATGTTCCATAATATAAAAGAAATTAAAGATTAACTATCTTTTTTTTGTTACATACAAACTTATTTTATATGTTAGTTAACTAAATTTTGAATATATTTTTCAATTTTGAACACGTATTACAGCCATACGGATAAAACCACAGTAATATATGAATACTTGCTAGATTCCCCAGACATTCAGCTTTCATAAGCATCTTTTGGATTCATTCTATGTATTATAGTTTTCGAGAAAATCATTGAAATATGAAAACACTGTTTTTTCAAGCATTTTATCAAATTAGAACGCGAATTACAGCCATACGGATAAAACCACAGTAATATACA
>NW_017099046.1:6281-17835 GCF_001412225.1 Nicrophorus vespilloides
AATTTTGAACACGTATTACAGCCATACGGATAAAACCACAGTAATATACAAATACTTGCTAGATTCCCCAAACATTCAACTTTCATATGCATCCTTTGGATTAATTCTATGTATTATACTTTTCGAGAAAATCAATGAAATGTTTTTCGAGCATTTTTTGAAATTTGAACGTGAATTACAGCCATACGGATAAAACCACAGTAATATATGAATACTTGCTAGATTCCCCAAACATTCAGCTTTCATAAGCATCTTTTGGATTCATTCTATGTATTATAGTTTTCGAGAAAATTAATGAAATGTGAAAACACTTCTTTTTCGAGCATTTTTTCAAATTTGAACGTGTATTACAGCCATACGGATAAAACCACAGTAATATATGAATACTTTATATATTCCCCAAACACTCAGCTTTCATATACATCTTTTGGGTTCATTCTATGTATTATAGTTTTTGAAAAAATCATTGAAATATGAAAATACTGTTTTTTCGAGCATTTTTTCAGCTTTGAACGTGAATTACAGCCGTACGGATAAAACCACAGTAATATACGAATACTTGCTAGATTCCACAGACATTCAGCTTTCATAAGCATTTTTTGGATTAATTCTATGTATTATAGTTTTCGAGAAAAGCAATGAAATGTGAAAACACTGCTTTTTCGAGCATTTTTTTCAACTTTGAATGCGAATTACAGCCAAACGGCTAAAACCACAGTAATATATGAATACATGCTAGATTCCCCAAACATTCAGTTTTTATATGCATCTTTTCGATTAATTCTATGTATTATAGTTTTCGAGAAAATCATTGAAATATGAAAACACTGTTTTTTGGAGCATTTTTTCAACTTTGAACGCGAATTACAGCCAAACGGCTAAAACCACAGTAATATATGAATATTTGCTAGATTCCCCAAACATTCAGCTTTCATATGCATCTGTTGTATTCATTCTATACATTATAGTTTTCGAGAAAATTATTGAAATATGAAAACACTGTTTTTTTCGAGCATTTTTTCAAATTTGAACGTGAATTACAGCCAAACGGCTAAAACCACAGTAATACATGAATACTTGCTAGATTCCCCAAACATTCAGCTTTCATATGCATATTTTGGGTTCATTCTATGTATTATAGTTTTCGAGTAATTCAATGAAATGTAAAAACACTGCTTTTTCGAACATTTTTTAAACTTTGAACACGAATTTTTTATACAAATTATTTACATGGCAATTATTCATCAATTAATAAACGAAAATTCCAATGTTTGTACGTCACATAATCAAAATTTGTATAAAACGCCATCTATTATTAAATTTCTTAATTATTCCATAGAAATAAATGCATGAAATATTAAATAAATCAACTATAAAAAAATGTTCGTTATAATCTCGTAACTGTTCTGAAAGCTTTCAATAAACCGTATATCTTTATGTCCGCGCTGTGGAAATAGTTGAGAGAGAAAAAGAGTTAAAAATTCCTTCTAAAAATAAACACTTGCTGGAAATAAGTCACAATCTTTCGCAATCACAATTTAACGTCTTTTAATTTCGTTCGAGAGTATAAAATAAACTCGTCGCTCCGAATAATTATGCCGTTTATTTCGTAACTTTTACGACGTTTCCTCCACTCGCACGTCGTCCGTCCTACCTGAGACGCCGCCGCCGCCGCCACAGCCGCCTCCCTTCTAAAACCAACATCGCTGTTTTGTTTTGTTTCTTTTCGTTTTCATTTCTTTCGTTTGTTTGTTCATTCTTTCGTTTGTTTCGGCGCTAAAAATAAAACTGCAAGTCCGTTGTCGCCGCCGCCGCAGCCGCCTCCATCTGACCCCAAACCTCGGTTGCAAGTTTATAATCGCCCGAAACTCATAAATTACATTTTACTTTATAGGCTCGTAAAACGCCAAAAAGTCAAACATAAATAAATAAAATGCAGGCGAAGGAAGACTGCAACGGCAAGCGGAGCAAAAACAAAAGATCGAAAAGAGGAGAAAAAGTAGAGGCGGCGCCGCATTCCGCCGGACGACTTATGTAATTTTTGTTTTTTATTTATGAAGATCGTAAATTGCAGAGCACCGCTTATTCAACGTTATGCAATCAATTAGTTTCGATTTTATTGCTCTCCCAAAGTGCCCTTATTAATTATACTAATTTTTTCTCCTCGTAATTGCCTTTCTTCTCCGAAACTTCATACTATAAATACTAATTCTTAATTACTCATATATTCCAACTTAATCAATACCAATCTTGTAAAGGAAATAATTATTTATTTATTTATTAAAGAGAAATTACAATTTTATTCAGTGAAAAGAAATTGCGGAAAAATAAATCAACGATATATTAAGAAACAGCGGAACTTTACGTACGCTAATGTTACGAGTGTCGCATAACTAACATCCATTTGCAAGCAGCGCCATCTGAAATTGCATTATGATAAGTTCAGATAAGGAAACCGTTGCGATTGTTGCATAATGAATTATCGAAATTGCGAATATTCGAAATAAGAATGAAAGAGGAAAACTCGAAAGGGGATGCTGGTAAAGTTAATAGAGTCGTTAGAAACACTATCAGTCTCTTCGTTGCGAGTATTTTCGTGAACGCGAGATATCGTCGACAGATTGCGCCGCTGCTCCCCCAAGCAATATTTCTCTCCGTTGCGACCAAAATCTAGACGTGCACATAAATTATTAAAAGTTTCATCTTGCAAACAAAACGAACGAAAAACGAAAGAAATAATGAAAATAAATAAATAAAAACGTACAGGTTTTTCCGCATTTCCATAATGCAATAGTTGAGATGCACGAGCGTTTTGTTTTATGACGTGTTTCGCGCTAAAATTTATGAGAATCCGGACGTCTTCAGCGAAAATTTTACTCGATACTTTCCAAATGACTTTTGACAACTTGTACAAATGTGCATAAGTAATATGACTTGTGCAAGTATATGTAGTTTACCGAGTTGTATAATGAAATACATGATGCATTATTTGAATTATGTAATTATAATAGAGTATTTGTGTCTTCACATTTTAAGCTATTTCTGGAAAACAATCAATCATTGTAGAATATCAAAATATGCAAATTAAAGCTAAAACTATAGAGAATCAAATAATTCTAATAAAAACTTTAAGGAATCTGTGGATTTCTTGAAATTTGTTATCAAATTTGTTGTAATTTTTATGTTAAATCAGAAAAAAAAGTATTTTAACATTTTGAGCTATTTCTTTAAAACTATTAATCGTAGCATAATCCTAAAATATGCAAATTAAAGCTAAAATTATAGGGAATCAAATAATTCTAATAACAAAATTAAGACTTATGTGAATATGTTGATATATGCTGTCAAATTTGTAGTAATTTTTATATTAAATCACAAAAAAATGTATCTTAACATTTTTGGCTATTTCTCTAAAATTATTAATCGTGTCATAATACCAAAATATGCAAATTAAAGCTAAAACTATAGGGAATCAAATAATTTTAATAAAAACTTTAAGACTTATGTGGATTTGTTGAAATATGTTATCAAATTTGTAATAATTTGTATATTAAATCAGAAAAAAAAAGTATCAATCGTAGCATAATCCTAAAATATGCAAATTAAAGCTAAAACTATGGGGAATTAAATAATTCTAATAAAAACTTTAAGACTTATGTGGATTTGTTGAAATATGTTATCAAATTTACGGTAATTTTTATATTAAATCACAAAAAAAAAATTAAGACTTATGTGGATATGTTGATATATGCTGTCAAATTTGTAGTAATTTTTATATTAAATCACAAAAAAAAGTATCTTAACATTTTTGGTTATTTCTCTAAAACTATAGGGAATCAAATAATTATAATAAAAACTTTAAGACTTATGTGGATATGTAGATATATGCTGTCAAATTTGTAGTAATGTTTATATTAAATAAAAAAAAAAGTATTTTAACATTTTGAGCTATTTCTCTATAACTATTAATCGTAGCACAATCCCAAAATATGCAAATTAAAGCTAAAACTATAGGGAATCAAATAATTCTAATAAAGAGTTTAAGGAATCTGTGGATTTCTTGAAATATGTTATCAAATTTGTAGTAATTTTTATATTAAATCAGAATAATAAGTGTTTTAACATTTTGAACTATTTCTCTAAAACTATTAATCGTAGCACAATCCCAAAATATTCAAATGAAAGCTAAAATTATAGGGAATCAAATAATTATAATAAAAAATTTAAGACTTATATGGATATGTTGAAATATGCTGTCAAATTTGCGGTAATTTTTATATTAAATCACAACAAAAGGTATTTTAACATTTTCTGCTATTTCTCTAAAACTATGAATCGTAGCACAATCCTAAAATATGCAAATTAAAGCTAAAACTATGGGAATCAAATAATTCTAATAAAAAAAATAAGACTTATATGGATATGTTGAAATATGCTGTCAAATTTGCGGTAATTTTTATATTAAATCACAAAAAAGGTATTTTAACATTTTCTGCTATTTCTCTAAAACTATGAATCGTAGCACAATCCCAAAATATGAAAATTAAAGCTAAAACTATTGGGAATCAAAAAATTCTAATACAGAGTTTAAGGAATCTGTGGATTTCTTGGAATATGTTATCAAATTTGTAGTAATTTGTATATTAAATCAGAAAAAAAAGTATTGTTTCTCTTAGAACTTGGAAGGAAGAAAAAGTATCTTAACATTTTGAGCTATTTCTCTAAAACTATTAATCGTAGCACAATCCCAAAATATGCAAATTAAAGCTAAAATTATAGGGAATACAAATATTCTAATAGAATATTTATAAAATCTACGGTTTTCTGGTAATATGTTGGCAAAATTTATAAACGAATAACTTATTTCGTATAGCGGCTTTAATTCAGATGGTGTCGAAAAAGGGTGCGTAGATGTATGTTTTTAAGGTTTCGGAAGCGTTACACGATAATTGCGATGGAAATAAATTAGTGGTTTCACAGTGGGTGGGCCGAAGAGCTCGAAGGTTTTGTGTGGGTGAAGGCGAGAAGGGCGGATGGATGCATGCACGCTACGCCCTGCAATTCCCAGGACGTGATATTCTATTAATTGAATCCTGAAACTCCGTGTCTCCATCCCGCTCTTGCACACAAACAAACTGAAGGAAGGAAGAGGCGGCAGCAGCAGCAGCTAGAATGTGGAAAGGGTGGAAGGAAGTACAAAATTACTTCATATCTGTTGAACAGGGGGAGCTAAGATAGAGATAGACGGTTTCACGGGACTTTTCGAGATTAAAAACGTGTGTGTAGACAAGGAGGAATTGCTTGTGCAGTGCACCCCGGTGTCATCTTAAGCAATTTGTACGCGAATTTTTCAGGAAACTGAAAATGGTTTATATCTCTCTGGGACGACACAAAAATGAGCGAGAGGACGTGTGTACGATTTCGAGAAAGAAGGATGGAAGAGGGAAGGCCAGAGTGTAGTGCAGTAATGAAATATTACGTAGGACCGCAATATGTCTGGTCGTCGGAGATATCAGAAAAGTGGAAATTATTTCCCCAAATCCCACACGTCGACCAAAAAGCCCCCCCACACACACACACTGAAAATCCCCTTTCGACATGAAAGCGGCGACGAATCATCATTTTTACACAAACATTATAATTCAATGCCGTCTCAAACTGAGGCGAAAAGGAATAGAAGCGAACGAACGGGAAAAGAAAAAAGTAAATAAAAGGAAGCTCAAGGAAATCATATCACACACCAATTTAATGCGAGCAAATCCACAACCTCCAGACTTTCAAGGCCTATTATATAAATATCATTTTGTTCTTTAAAATATCAGCTTTAATATACAAGTTTTACAATTATTCAATCATTCATAGTTTTTCAGTTACACCTTAAAATGTAAAGACGTTATTTTTGCAGTAATTTTATTGCAATTTTAACATGAAATTTCAAGAATTCTTCAAGTTTCTCAACTGTTATGTTATAATCATTTCATTACCTATAGTTTTAGATTTAATTTGCATATTTTATGTTTTTTCCAACATTCATAGTTTTTCAGTTACACCTTAAAATGTAAACACGTTATTTTTGCAGTCATTTTATTGAGAATTTAACATGAAATTTCAAGAAGTCTTCAAGTTTCTCAATTATTATATTATAATCATTTCATTACCTATAGTTTTAGCTTTAATTTATATATTTTATGGTTTTTCCAATATTCATAGTTTTTCAGTTAAAGCTTAAAATGAAAAGACGTTATTTTTGCAGTAATTTTAATTGCAATTTTAACATGAAATTTCAAGAAGTCTTCAAGTTTCCCAATTATTGTATTATAATCATTTCATTACCTAAAGTTTTAGATTTAATTTGCATATTTTATGATTTTTCCAACATTCATAGTTTTTCAGTTACACCTTAAAATGAAAAGACGTTATTTTTGCAGTAATTTTATTGCAATTTTAACATGAAATTTCATGAAGACTTCAAGTATAAATATTATAATCATTTCATTACCTAAAGTTTTAGCTTTAATTTGCATGTTTTATAGTTTTTCCAACATTCATAGTTTTTCAGTTACACCTTAAAATGAAAAGACGTTATTTTTGCAGTAATTTTATTGCAATTTTAAAATGAAATTTCATGAAGACTTCAAGTTTCTCAATTATTATATTGTAATCATTTCATTACACACAGTTTTAGCTTTAATTTGCATGTTTTATGATTTTTCCAACATTCATAGTTTTTCAGTTACACCTTAACATGAAAAGACGTTATTTTTGCAGTAATTTTATTGCAATTTTAACATGAAATTTCAAGAAGACTTCAAGTTTCTCAATTATTACATTATAATCATTTCATTACCTATAGTTTTAGTTTTAATTTGCATGTTTTATGGTTTTTCCAACATTCATAGTTTTTCAATTACACCGTAAAATGTAAGGACGTTATTTTTGCAGTAATTTTATTGCAATTTTAAGATAAAATTTCAAGTTTCTCAATTATAATATTATAATCATTTCATTACCTATAGTTTTAGCTTTAATTTGCATGTTTTATGGTTTTTCCAACATTCATAGTTTTTCAGATTTTTTAAAAAAATGTAACAACGTTAATTTAACAATAAATTGAAATTTCAACATTAAAATGTAAAGATACTTTAATATGGTACATTTATCAATTGAGTGTTACTAATGGTGATGGTATTATTCAGAATGTTCTATTCTCTTCGATAACTTCTCTTAAATGGTTCTGCCGGTGGATTTATCAGAGGAAGAAATATCGTTTTGTGAAGGCGATATGAAAGAAGTAAATTACGAAAAATAAAAGGAAAATCCGACTGGCTGCTGCTGCTGCTTCTGTTGCATACATTATCTGGCATTTTAGCAGTGAATCATAGTCATACACGCCGCTGGTTGCATGCATGTCGCCCAATCCCGTATGCAGATAAGCAGTGCAGACAGGAAATTACAGCAAAGCGTCTGGAATTAAGCCCTACCCTACAGTACCCCACCGCCGCTCCGAAGGACGAGCAGAGCTGAGGGGAGAGGAAGAGGAGACGGTGGCGGCGGCGGCGTCGGTGCCGGTGGCAGAGCGCCACCAGAAATAAAAATACTGCCGCCGTCCGTAATCACCATTCATAATTCCGCACTTTTCTCCCCCAAACCCCCGAAACATTATTTAAAGCCGTGTTGTTAAATAGTCTCCACCGCCGCCGCCGCTGCCGCAGAATAAATGAAAAAGAGGTCTCTGGAAAAAACAAGTGAAGAGAATGGTAAAGAAGAGGGGGTTGTGTTTGGAAATATGGAACGCAGAGACAGAACGAAAGAGAAATAATAATGAAAAAAAACAAAGAGAAAACAACGGAAAAATAGAGGATAATTATTTTCCATTTATGTACGACACAAACAAAACTAAAACTAAAAAAAGTATAATATAACAAGAGTTTTACGAAACAAAACGGAAAACAAGGAACGGGTTAAACGGGAAATGCTTTGAGTCCGTGATTATTTTAAAACTATATCTTTTCAGGATTAAAACTTCGCAACTTTGTTCGCTCGTTTTTCCTGTTATTTCATTTCGCTTCGCTTTGCTAATTGCAAAAACGAGTGAATTGGGAAACAAAATAATTTGTTTATGCAATTGCAAACTTAATTAGTATAACAATAATTTCAATTTATTAATAAAAGAAAGTTGAAAATTTAACATTTTGGTATTTGACAGGTCAAAAAATTGCGTTTTTGAAATTTGTCTGTAATAAGATAATCAGCACTTTGCAGAAGAAATATAAGTATGTATATTAATCTAGAGTATTCAGAGAACAAAATGAGTGTAAATACATATTCGTAACTGTTTTGGTTACTTCATAATTAAAAACGAAACTTTGGTAATTTATAGTTGATTGGTTGGAAAATAGTATTTTTCAAATTTGTCTATAATTAGAAAACCAGCACTTCCCATAAGAAATCTAAGTATGTATATTAATCTAGAGTCTTCAAAGGACAAAATCAGTGTAAATACACATTCGCAGCTGTTTTGGTTATTTCATAATTAAAAACGAAACTTTTGTATTTCATAGTTGATTGGTTGGAAAATAGTATTTTTGAAATTTGTCTGTAATAAGAAAACCAGCACTTCCCATAAGAAATCTAAGTATGTATATTAATCTAGAGTCTTCAGAGAACAAAATGATTGTAAATATATATTCGTAACTGTTTTGGTTACTTTATAATTAAAAACGAAACTTTGGTATTTTACAGTTGATTGGTTGGAAAATTGTATTTTTGAAATTTGTCTGTAATAAGAAAATTAGCATTTTCTAGAACAATCTTGAGTATGTATATTAATCTAGAGTCTTCAAAGAACAAAATGAGTGTAAATACATATTCGTAGCTGGTTTGGTTACTTCATAATTAAAAACGAAACTTTGGTATTTTACAGTTGATTGGTTGGAAAATAGTATTTTTGAAATTTGTCTGTAATAAGAAAACCAGAACTTCGTATAAGACATCTAAGTATGTATATTAATCTAGAGTATTCAGAGAACAAAATAAGTGTAAATACATATTCGTAGCTGCTTTGGTTACTTCATAATTAAAAACGAAACTTTGGTAATTTATAGTTGATTGTTTGGAAAATAGTATTTTTGAAATTTGTCTGTAATAAGATAATCAGCACTTTCCAGAAAAACTTGAGTATTTATATTAAGCTAGAGTCTTCAGAGGACAAAATGAGTGTAAATACATATTCGTAACTGTTTTGGTTACTTCATAATTAAAAACGAAACTTTGGTATTTTACAGTTGATTTTTTGAAAAATAGTATTTTTAAATTTGTCTGTAATAAGATAATCAGCGCTTTCCAGAATAAACTTGACTATGTATATTAATCTAGAATCTTTAGAGAACAAAATAAGTGTAAATATAGATTTGTAATTGTTTTGGTTCATTCGTAATTAAATTATGAAATTTGACAGATGACAGTTTGGAAAATAGCGTCTTCAAAATATGTCTGTATTTATAAAATCAACGGTTTCCAGATAAAAACTGACCATCAATATTAATTTAGAATCTTTAGAGAATAACATAACTGTGAACATACATTTGTAACTGTTGTGGTTTCTTCGTAATTAAATACGAAACTTTAGTATTTGACATGTTTTTTATTTTATTATTGTAACTTAGTGTTCAAATATCATGAAGAATGTAGCATCTCATTTGCAAACTAATAGTGCGTTCATATCATATAATTATTGTCGTATCGTTGCGTAGGATGTAGCGAGCGTTTCGTGTCAGCAAGTTCCATATTAATTACGATACGCGACCGAATGTTACTAATTGCTCGGTGCAAAATTAACTCCGCGACCTCTGCTCTATCTCTCTCTCTCTCTCTACTCTCTGTGTGTCTCTTCACCCGCAGCGAAACGCTACTCGCTAAATGTAATTACCGCTAATTGACCCACATTCTCTCATTAATTACGTATAATATCGACAACGACGTCGCCGACTATACGGATATAGATAGCATTACACTCGATCTCTCATATTTATGGATCTCAGCATCATGTTAGTTAGTTTTCATAAATTGGTGGACGTGGCAATTTCAGCTGTCATATGTCAATTCAGTTAATCTGTCATCTGTCAAGTAAACAATAGTTGGTACTCACAATGTGTCATGTGTCAAATCTGTCAAATGAATGATAGTTGTGATATTTATGTGTCATATAAAGGACAGTGTGGATGCAGCTTATAAGTAATGGATAACAGAGGTTTACCTTTACTTTTTTTAGGTAAAAATCTAAGGTTTATATAAAGCATGGAACGGTTATTGACGTCGATGATGAAAAGGGGACGACGAGGCTTCAGATGTTTTCCTATGATGATTATTATATTGGCGGAGCGATACGACAAAACACTCGTTTTTTTTTTTGTATGGTCAAACGCATTCCATGCGCCCTTTTCGGAATGGACGCCATCAAACGAGAGCTTACACAACAACGACCAAAAAAAAAGAGAAGGAAAATCACGGTGGAAACGCATATTTTCGAGTCATAAAGGATAAGGGCGGCTGCCAATAAAAGTATACCGTTTATCCTTTGATTCGTTTTTGTTTTTTGTTTTTATACCTTCAAGCTGACAACGTAACAAACACAAATAAACCAGAATCGTTTCCTGCTATTAATTCCAGCAATACGAGTTTAGGAATGAGTGCGAAAACAGTACTTTTCCGGCGATGATTAGATTAGGTGCAGTTCTCTTCGCACACAGCAGGATCGATGTTTCAGTTTGTTTGAGTTTCCCGCCGACCTACAACCCCCAGCCCCCTCTTTGCGCGGCCACGGAGACACATAACTATTTTACAATGTATAAAAGGCGGCGCGCTATAAATTATAAGTAAATGCAAGTCGTTGGGGGCGGCAGAAATATTACTCCACCTTTGCCGGCGAGCATATTTTTCGCATTAAAAAAGAAAAGCAGAAGTTTATGTATATATATGTATAGTCTACATAGTGTACAGTGGACGTGTATATGTATATGATGATGAAGAAGTGTAAGAAGAAAGTTGTAAAACTCTAGACGGCTCTGAATCATTTAACTCTTAAAAACGTCCGTGTTTGGTTTCGCGCGGATGTGCGTTTTCGCCCTCTACCGCCTCCACTAATAATAAGATGATAATGTAGTTTTCAGTGTGCAACTGCCGAGTTTCCCACATGCTGTAGGCTTAAAGGCCGTAACATCCCCCCATCGCAGAAGAGACGTCTCCTCCTCATCTTGTCTCACTCACTCTGTATATATCTATATTTCGCTCTCTCTCTCTCTCTCATCCGCAATCTCGGATGGGTAATGTAAATTGGAGGAGAACAAGTACTTAGCCTTAGTAGTAGTAGTCCGCTCTTCGCACCGGGAGAAAGGTTTTCGGAGAGGGCATTACGGTCCACTGCAGGAGGCTACATCGCTCGCCTCTGAAAACTTCTAATCGCATTTCGCGGAATCACTTATTTATTAAGCGCCCCCCCAGAAAACAAAAAAAAAAGGAAACAGAAACCGTTTCATAAAGTTGAGTTAAGACTCTT